>NC_135426.1:16856250-17157500 GCF_051991245.1 Festucalex cinctus
GCAGCTAATACTACTTCTTGTTAGTACTCGTATTTTGAAATGTGTTCTCACCATTTCTGGGGCACACTGATAAGATGACTGACGCTAACTTGGACTAACTAGGACGAAATCACCACCAAAGATTAACATAAGCACAGATGTGTAGACTGAGAGAAAGTTAAAGTGTGTACATCCTGTACTTAAAAAGTGCATTTTCCTGAGTGAATCCGGCAGACTGCGACTTTAATGAGACAGTCAACATATGATGACACGTATGCTCTTTATTTACGTATGCGTTGGCTGCTGCATGCGCAATTTTGAAACGATGTGTCGTCTCCTGCCTCCCAATTCGCGGTCCAAATTATAGGACGGCCCACCGGGAATTGTCCGAGCCCCTCCAGATGACCCAGTTCGTGCCTGGGTAAAACTATTGAGAAAAAAAACTATGATTACTTTGGGACCTTACCAATAACTCGCAATATGATATTCCAAAAGTTTACCAAGATTAATACAGTAATAATCAATGCTTATGGGAATGAGAATATATCGTGACATCAAGTGTAAATGACTGTTCAAAACAGAGTTGTCCGTGTTTTTTTTTGTTTTTTTTTAAGCTTTCTAAAAGAGCATTTATCCAAATTTCTAAGCCAAACACCCCTAGCAATATCCAACAAACATGGCTGATCCCCTCAATAAACAAAACTTGTTTCAAGGCACCGTGTTTAATCATGCAAAGTATGCCAAAAATGATTTTTAAAAATTAGCCAGCGCACCCCAAAGCGTTCCAATTTGGTAATCTCTGCTCCAGAAGTTAACTCTGTTCTCTTTGACACTGCGTTTTTCCGCCCACCATCTGAGCAAGTTGGCTGATACAAAATGAGCTGGGTTTTTTTTTTTTTTCCTTTTTTGGTGGTTCCCAAGTTAATTCTCAGAAAAGCGCCTCCGCTAATCAGCACATTTCACATGAAAATGATGTCAATCGGCCTCCTTCAAAGGCTCTTAATCACCCGCCAGAAAAAAAGGCTGAAATGTGTCGAGCTTGCTGATCTCTGAGTGAAGGTTCCATGCAATTTGGTCACCCCGCCCGCTCGCTCGCTCGCTGCCTTCCCGCTTCCTCACTCGCCAAATTTCCAGATGCTGTTTGTGAATGTGACTTTTGCTCATTAGCCACTATGTGTGTTCAGCCGCAAAAGGCCTGCCAGTATAATAAGGACGCTCGGTTGGATAGTCTCGAAAAAGGTTTGGTCAGCAGGAATAAAATCACGGATGATTTTCACCCCCTTAAAAAAAAAAAAATCTGACACAAGGTGTCATTAAAGGAAAGCGAAGGCCCACCTGGAAATGCGAGCACTTTTCCCGAGATGGCAATTTAAGCGGAAAGAAAGGAAAGTGGAAAAGCTTCTCATCTCAGCGCTACCTGCGGGGTCCGTCAGACTTTCGGCTACAGAGGTAATTACAATTATGCAAATGAGCCACACTGTCATGCCATGGAACAAAAGCAACGCCACGTATGCACGCTGCAGTCCTCGGGCTAGCTTGTGGAAATCCTGGAACAGGGACAGTCTGCGTGTGCGCACGATGAGCTACGTGCATTTACACCTCGTTGTACTTGAACAAATTTCCTGTCTACCATTTGATGGTTCAGACACTACGAAATATCCTACCGGTATTCCATTCCGTACCTCATGTGGAAGTTGCCAAATGTGGTTTGGGCAGTATACACTGCCATGGAAAATAGTGTAAGAATCTGGAAAATATCAGAATCGAAAGGGGTTTGGGGCTGTTCACACTGCCAAGGAAAAGCCACAAAAAAACAATATCGGAGACCATTGTGGTGCAGTCAGGAATAGTTTGGAATCCAAAGTGATTTGTGTGTTTTGCACTTCCTAAGAAAAGCCCAACAACTTCAAACAAGATATTTTTAAAACGTTTGATAAAAGAGTGGTATAGTCTGCAAAAGGATGGAATCCAAATTGATTTAGCCCAGTTTACACTGCAAAATTTAAATAAATAAAAAAGCCCCCAAAAACTTGAGACCTGCGTCTGTTTGTAGTGTCGTGTGTATAGTGTCGTAGTATTATCTCAATAAGATTAGAATCTAAAGTGGTTTAGCCTGTCCGCACTGTCAAGGAAGAGTCAATGAACCTCAAATCAACTTTGTTCTTAACTACATTGGTACTGTAGCGGTAGTCTGAAATGATTGGAATCCAAAATTATTTGGCCTGTTTACATTGCTAAAGAAAAGTCACAAAAATGTCATACCTGAATCTGGAAAAGATTGAAATCCAAAGTGGTTTGGGCTGTTCACACTGCCAAAATAGTCACATTATACTTCAAGCCAATTCTGTTTTTACTACACTGATACAGTAGCAGTACAGCTGAAAAGATTGAAACTGTTTGTACTGCCATGGAAAAGTCTTTAAAAAAAAAAAGACAAAATGTCAGGGTCTTATTTTTCCTGAATTACTATTGTAATTGTATAGTCTGGAAAAGATTGGAATCCAAACTGGTTTGGGCTGTTTACACTGTCCGAACCAGTTTGTTAGTCATACAGCCAAGGAAACCTGACACTTGGATCTTGCCAATAGACACACGGGCACACACACACTCAATTTATACCTCTCGTTAAGCTCAAGAACATCGCACAGCGTGATAGTCATCTTCCCCAACAACATGTTGTCGCATCATCAGCCCACCTCGACTTAATGAAGTGCTTATCTGATGACGTTGGCTTATCTCAACAAAGATGAAAGCGGCGCCATGTGAAAAAAGCCTGTTCACTCGGACTCTACCAATCTGGGGGTTCCCCCGGGGGCTGCTTCCAATGCATGCATCTGCTTTGTTATCGCTGCTGTTGGTTTGGGAGCGAAGCACTGGAGGTCACCTTAGAAGGAAACTATTGGTGAATTGAAAACAAAAGTCTGTAATCATCAAATTAATCGCTATCACCCCTCCAAAAAGGCAGCCATTCATCACCGAAAATCACATGGGTAGACTACTCCCTCACTTTTGGCTGCAGGAAACTTTTTTGGGGGGGGGAATTTAAAAATGATTGCTCCTTATTAGTGCCTACTGGCAGCCTTATTTAGCTCATTGCTAAAATAGCCACTTGATATTCACCTGTGAGGCAGAAAACAAAACGCTAAATTTGGTGGCTTTTATCTGCCGGGTCTTTAATCGAACGGCAGCAAATTGCGGAGATGTTGCAGATAAACCTCCCTCGCGACGATTGATCGGCTTCCAGGTGGTCATTGAGCTTCTTCTCCTCACAGTCACAGAACACCACTGTTGTTGCTTTTTAGGGCTTTTTAATGGAGCAATCCGTCAATCCAACTGCACTTTTCCAATGGGTTTTCAACTCAGCTTGTTTTGTGGGACAACATCCAAAGCCTCAAAGAAAAGGACTAGTGCCTGCCTGCTTGTGAATCCACCAAGATGTCTCCTCCCTGGAGCCGATAATATCACGGTAAGGCCCAGAGGCTTTGAATAAACAAAGATAGATGAAAAGCCAGCGCGAGGGGAGAGGGTCTCGCCACCCGTGACAGGAAAAAGCACCGGAGCGCCGCGAAGGGGTGACCGTGCCTGCCCGATTTGTGCCTAATAAACTTGTCACATCCTATCAGGTCTTCACACGGGCGGGGCGCACGGAACCCCCCCCCCCAAACATCCCAGCATCAAGCCTGGTCAGGGGAGGGAGTGGATGTCCAAATGATGGATGAGAGGTCTCCATATGGGTGGTCATGGCGGGTGATACAGGTGAACTGTGAGCCTGCTGTTTTATTATTATTATTATTATTATTATTATTATTATTATTATCTCTGTTTTTTTAGCTTGTAAGGTGACCATGCTGACCCTGCACTTATTTATTTTTTTATTTATTTTTTTATTATTTTTTTTTACATAGCTCAAAGGGGCTGTCTGCTGGTTTCACTCAGGAAAATGCACTTTTTAAATACAGGATTTAAACAAAAAAAACTTCTGAATTTATAAATATGGGCTTTTCATTACATGTGGGGGTGATTTTTTCCTAACCCCCCACACCCCCAGCCTGTATTTTGTCATTTTGTGTTTGTTTTGTAAACAGCGGGCCGTTTCTGTGGAAAGACAGTGTTTACAAGTTTAATTTGCAATGCCTTACATAATTACATTTCTGTGTTTCAGCAAAAAGAGAAAATGTTACTTCCTGTCCTAGAGACCGTGTTTATGGCCTGGCCTCTAGAGGGCGCCCTGCTATTGAAACCCAGCTGCAAATGAGACATTTGCACTTGAGTTCCTCAACGACCCCTTTATCTCATCTCAACTTGCAATGTACTTTGTATTTGGAGTAATACACCTTTACCTCTGCATTGCAGGCATCAGTAGAGATTTGAGACATTTTACTGGATGGCACCGGGTCTCGTAAAGCTCTACTGAGTGGAAAATTATTCATAACTTGTTTCCTCTTGCGCCCTCGTGCACTTTCATTTTTTTATGTACACATACAGTATACATTGTTACTTCTCTTTCAGCCCGAAAGTGGCCACATTTTAAACATTGAATTCCCAGATGATGCGCATCCTCTCCACCACAACACACTCAGAATGACCAGCTGGAAATGAAAGATGCGAGCTTCTCTTCTAAGTGCTTAGTGTGGGAATAAATTGAAAGCGCCCGGGTCAATAAAAGTGATACAATTCCAGCGTTTGTTAAAAACTCAATTTAGTGATTTAAAAGCTTCATAAAAGTCAAGGGACATATCATGTTTATATAAGACATCCAAATAAGCACTTATCTGTGTGTAATTACTGAACTGAAGTATATCATTTAAGACTACAGGTACATAAAATTGATTTAAAATGAGAGGTCCTATATTACACCAAAAAAAAATGTTGATTTAGTAGGAAGGCAGCCTAATTATAATTATGGGTTTATGGCTTATTTCCTGCTCACGCCCTTTTCCAAAGCTCTACATTGTTACTTTGTTTTATTGTGTACAGACGAGTGGTGGATTAAATGCAAATAAATATGTCCTAAAAGGATTTCTGAGTGTAAAATGAGAGTACAATTCAGTGTAATGAATTGTAATGAGATGGTTTGGACAGCTAATAAAATCAAAATATTGTTGTTGTTTGTTTTTTTTGTTTTTTGTTACTACTCTGGCACCCCATTTTTGCTTCCCATTACCAAGCACAGTAATTCAATATGAATTGCATTACCGACTCAACACTTTCACTGCATTACGACTTGATATTGTTATTGCATACAGACTGATTGAATCCCGAAATAAGTCATGCATGTGGAATTAGTCGACTAAATTGTATAATTGCGACGTTAGAGCATCAGTTATGGCGGCGCTGAAAGGCCACGGGGAGCTAGTAATTGAATAAAAATGGCGGACGCGGTTGGTGGGATGTAAGCCCACCCCCCACCCTCCCTTGCCCCCTGGAGCTTGTGTAGAAACGACGTAGTGTATTACGGTGACCAGCGTTGCGTACTGTCGCGCGGCCGCCGCTGTCTGCCGCCTGCCTGAGCACCGCTAATGGATTGAAAAATGGAGGCGGCGTGCCGTTGCACCGACGGGAAGAATCACTTTAGGACTTTGCTCAGGCAGAAACTTTGCCACTGCCGTGAATACATGAATTAAATTACCTGCGGGGCGGCTTTTTCCGTCTCTAACAGCTATGTTGTCTTGCCACTTTTCAACATTTAACTTCTAACTGAAATGAACTCAACCACACAGACAAGAAATCCTACTGTAATGCTTGGAAAGAGTTTGCTACCAACATCTCTGAATTAATTTTTACTGAGCAATTTTGTGCTGTCACTTGTTGCTAAGCAGATTTCGTGGGGCACAAGCCACACAACTGAGACTGATGGTAGACCCAATCTTTGCGACACATTTACGTCGTAATTTGTCACGAGGAGGAGCGTGTTGGGCACAGCCGCTTGTATACGAAGTATTGATGGGGTACAAAGGAATTATTTGGGTACTTGTTACTTGGTGGAATATATGTGTCACACCTTATAACACATTTGTCATTTGTTGCGTGGCAAAATTCACCACATTCAACACCACACCGAGCCTTACAAACACATTTGTGTCGTCACCTGTTGCGAGGCAGAATTTGTGGGACACACCCAAAACGTAAAAAACATTTGCAGCTTTCTCTGTCACTTGTTGCTAGGCAGAATTTATATGGCACATCTGAGTTCTAACACATTAGCTCTGTCACTTGTTGCTAGGCTGAAATCAAAAGGACACGAGCAATTATACATGTAATGCTTATTTTCAACCACAGCGCTGTCATGACTGGGTCATGCCAGGGTTGTGTTTGGGTCATGACCGTGAGGTTAAGTGTCTGTTTTGAACTGATGTAACCATCATCTGGTTTCAACTGGAAAAACGCTATGCGATGTCAAAACTCTTTAATCTCTTTACTTGGTCAACAGCCAATCAGATAATTCCATGTCAGTCCTGTTACCCACATGTCAAGCCACAGCCGATCCGATCAATTCACTGTCTATTTAAGCCAAATCGAGAATTGTGTGTTTGTTGGATTATTACCTCTGTTCCTCTGTGCATCTCCACAGCCCAAGGGGGCTTGGTGTCTCGTGATTCTCACTGCATTCTCGTTGTTTCTCGTCTAGTCAAGTTTGTTCTACGCCGCTCGATGTTATGCGAATAAAGACTTGAAATCTTATTTGTGTCTGCGCTTTTGGGATCCAGTCGCAGAACGTAATTAGCGCAATCTCCTGGATTTGGTGAACCACGAACACTTGGCGCTAGTTAGGAAAAAAGTACACGCCTACACTGTCAATATTATGAAAGCAAATGTAGGATTAATGATCTAATCACACTCTTGAGATCTTATCACAATCACGCCATCAATTTAGACTGCATGTTAACTAAAAGCATCTTTCGAGAGCGAGGCTACATAAGCACTTGAATTTGAAAATCTTCCTTTTTTTTATAGTCCTTCTCATGACGTTATGGATAGAGTCCTTTTTCCCCCCAAGGAGGGCACCTGATCCTGTGTCATGATAACACCATAACATTGGTCATACGTCATAGCAGGGACCACTAGCCTTCGGCCAGGAAACAGGGTTAGCGTACAGGAAATGAAGGTGTGCGATGCTATCGCTAGACGTTTGACTTTCCTTCACCCTCTTATTGACTTCACTAGATCAAGGTAGTCATAGTGTTTCCTCCACCCTTGCCTGTCCGCTTGGATCAATATTCCAAAGATTTTGATCGAAAAATATATCCCTGAATGTCTCACGTGGCTGGATGATGGATGATGGACACTTAAAAGGTGCTGTACATGCTTTTCCTATTGTATTATTAATTGGTATACCTGTATCTGCATATATTTTCACAGTAAGTTAATAAAATCTGTCTCAGGTGAGTTGCATTAAGACTCAGTGCTCCTAATGGGGTAGATGCCACAGCCTTCCGACTTCTGTAAGTCACACCCCCACGCCGTTTCCGGCCACTGCTGCAGTGGCTGCGTCCCAACACTCGCACCCCTGCCCCTGCGTCGCCCAAACGCGCGCTCCCACCGATTGGCGCGAGCTCGCGGGGCATCTCAGCTCTCTGCAATGCTTTGGAGAACTGAGACAGACACACTACACACTCGCATCGACGGGAACATGCAACCAAGGGGCAGACAGGCGGAAGCGCAAGCACGTCACAAACACAACCAGAAATAGTGCAAGTGTGTGACACACGGAAGTCGGAAGTCCCGCCTCCTCCGTGGCATATACCCCATAGTGAACACTTACGTAAAGCTGTTTCATTTGGTGTTTTTGTTACTGCAAATATGTAACGCATTATACAGCATATAGAAATCATTGTACAGTCAGCTTACAAGCAGCAATGAAGAGGCCGGAAATTATTAATTTAGCGATATGTTTGTGATTTTGAAGCGCAGTCTTGTAGATGGCGTCATAATGCCTACAAAAAACATAACTGGTCGTACAGGGACCGAACAGCCCATATCAGGATCTGTTTTCCATGGGTGACCCTGACAGGGGCATAAAACCCCAGACAACCACGATAAGGTGATGACTTAGGGGTATAGTAGTACACTTGTACAAAAATTTTAACTCATTTTGTTTCATATTGCTGTTACATAATCTAATACTGTAATAGTAATTAAATATTAGTCATCATGAAAGACGTTGTAGTTGGAAAGTGTAATGATAGCAAACCCTTGTGCTATAGCTAATATTAAAAATGTATTATTTTCTTTTATATTATTAATTATTGCTTTTGCTATATATAATGCAACAATGTAATCATAATGAGCAATAGTAGCATAAGCGTTATGATTCTAAACAGATTCTACAGCAAAAGTATAATTTTCTTATTTGATACAAATTTAGTAGTATAGCTCACACCGTTTTGCCGATTTCCGACAAAAATAGAAACGCATTTTATTTTATTAATATTGATATCTTTACAGTAATACATGGTTGTGCTGTAACAAATAAAATCGTATTCTCTTTTATATTAGTATTGGTGGTTTTGCCAACATTAAAACGTCGGTTTAATTTTATTAAGTTAACATTACCATTACTTTATGTTATAGTAGTAATAATTACAATAATAAAGAAAAGGGGAAAAAAAACTATTTTCACGCGTCAACTATGCAGCATTAACTTCCGGGTGATGACACCGGAAATACTATTCGTGCTAGAAAGGCGGATCTCTATTTGCTAAGTTGCCTTTTTTTTCTCCCCAGAGTCCCCACCTTGATTTATTTCCAATTTTTGTCAGCTTCCTTCCGTATTTTTGTCACCGTCAGGTTCAAACGAAAGCCCATCCCTTGCATTTTGGGCTCCTGTATTCTTTTCATTCGTGTGGGTTTCTTTGAACCTCTTTCCGCGACGACAGGAAGACTTTCTTCTCCGCTAGCGACTAAGCTAACTTTTTTTTTTTTTTCTTTTTTTTTTGGAACACCACTTTTCAGAAGCACACACACAAAATGGGGGACAAGGACGGTGATATGATTTGGGCGCTGAAAACCGGCGACATGGAAGAGATCAAATCCAATCTGTCGGTAAGAGACAAGAGAGGGGAACAATCCGATGCCGGTCTGGTCACTCAAGCGAGTTTAATGCGCCTCCGACAAGTGGCCGCCGTGTAGAAAGTGCTTTAGCATGCTAACGTTAGCCACGCTTGGCTAACGTCACTAAGTTGATTTCGTGAGTCACTCCTGTTTTGGGAGATGGATCTGGCACTTGTTTCTTTAATGTTATTTATAACAGTCACTTCAAAGTATGATTTAACTGAAAAGATTTAAATATAAGTGTTTTTGACAGGTTGCTTAGCGTTAGCGTCCTGACGTGTTTTGGGCGATGTCGCTGACAGGAACGGACCTGTCGTCATGTTCCAGCCATAGAGCCTTTGTCGTTCAATTCTGTATGGACATGAACTCTACTACGAATAATGGTATATGCCATATATGTATACACAGTATATGAAATGCATGCTCCTATCACAACCTTATGTTTCTTTTGAAAGCAAGGAGGTGAGACAAGACGTCAATCAACAAGCATGATAATTAACTTATTGCGCAAGTGAACCCTAACACAATACACTTGACAGTGGCTGCCAGTTTTGTCCAACGTTGCACTTCTTGGAGGAAAAAAATAAATAAAAACAGTAACACTCACTAGACGATGCCCGACTTTTTAAAGCCACACAAATTCAAAGTCACAGATATTTGCACGTTTAATTGTGTAATTTTTTTTAATCCAATTAATTGATGGGATAATTAGTAGAATGCTAAAAATGTTTCAATGTACTTTCCTCTCTCCTCTTCGTCGATGCCTTGACAAATGCTCGCAACCGCACTCATAAGAAACAATGATAATATGCTCCAAAACGCTGACAACTGGTCTAGTTTCTCTGAAGGAAAACAAATAGCGATTGCCACAACTGGAAAAGGCGGTGCACTCAGAGATTTTCCCGGAAACACGTCACAACTATTTGTGCCTGGAGTCCATAGTCCTAAAATGTACATTGAAAAGTTAAATTTTGCAATGTAATGGCAGCCAGTATAAATAAAAGCTGCCTAAGTGGTTGGTTAATGGATTGGGATGGAATTGCCTGTTAGGCAAGGTGTGTAGCATGAGCATGTTTTCATGCTAATCAGCACAATTTAGCATTGCAGGTGCTTAAAATTGTATTTTAGTTTCAAGAAGGTTAGAGAATGTTTACACTGGACAAGCACCAAAGGCAGCATTTTCAAACTTCACACGTTACAGGAAGTAAATTGTTGCGTTAAACGGTTGCACAACTGATGTGCCGGAAACTGTTAAGACTCCCAAGACGGATTGTTTGTTGATGACCTGTTCGTGTGCTGTCTAAATGGGCTGTTGCAGGAATTGAAAAAGGAAGTCAACGATAAGAGAATATAACAATTTAAATTTACTTTGATGGTGGTGTTTACTTGAAATCCATCCATCCATTTTCTTGACCGCTTATTCCTAACAAGGGTCGCGGGGGGTGCTGGCGCCTATCTCAGCTGGCTCTGGGCAGTAGGCCGGGGACACCCAGGGCTGGTTGCCAGCAAATCGCAGGGCACACAGAGACAAAAATGCTTATATGTACTCTGAAATCTGGCTCTGACCAACACAGCCTATCTAGTGGATGAGCATTTAATTATGCAGTCTGTCTCTATGTCACTGGCATAGATGGAAAGAAGAGATTGCATATTTGGAAACCCTGGCAACCACTGGAGTGAATAATATGTACTAGATGAGTGCGAGTGGTGGTCCACCCAGGTATACAAAATGACTCCCTCCCTCACCAGGTCAGGTGTTAGCATTTGACATTCAGCAGTAACCAGCTCTATACTGGACACATGCATCCAATTTGGTGCTTTGAGGCTTTGCATTCTTCACCTGCGTCCGCGCACAGAAAGTGATGTCATCAATTGCGTGTTTCTCTCTTCTGCATGGCAGGAAAAAAACGTCAACCGGACCCTGAACGTCGGCAGGAATCCCCTTCACATTGCCTGCGACTTTGGCCATACACCTGTGGTGGAGTACCTCATCTCCAAGGGAGCAGATGTCAACGTAACCACAGTTTTGTCTCTATACAGTTCCAATATTATGTATAGTTTTTGTCTTCACTGCATCCTCTTCGCAGGCCTCTGACAAACATGGCTTGACTCCACTGTTAATCGCCTGCTTCGAAGGCCACTGTGCCTGTGTCAAGGTCCTGCTAGAAAAGGTTGGTTGACATTTCACACATTAAGTTAGGGACACCTCCTTGTATGAAGCAATTCACTTATACACTGATCATGTTTTTGTTTTACTGTCAAATAGGCGTGGGTGATATAGCCTAAAAAAACCCACATTATTTCAAAGAAATTTGCGGTGACGCTGAACAATAGATTAGTGATTGGTGTTTTATAATAATAGCACTGTTATTGCAGTGCAATATTTAAGCCACTTTTTTTCACAATTGAATGTAAACAAAATGCAAATTTAGCAGCCGTAATGGAATGAAATGGAAATAAAAACTGGCCAGGTAGTGTTTATCCTGTGAGGTCTTCTTGTAACATAACTGCTTCAAGCACATTTACTTAGCAAATATAACGAAAACACAAACCTTCAGAAGTCAGTGGCAAATTGCATGAGTCAAGAAAGTCCATTATTTTCTCTTGTGTGGTTGATCCTTGTGTTGTAGAGGGGGAAAAAAATTCAACAATGGTACGATAGCAACCAGTTTGTGGTGTCAGGCTCTGTACATCGTAGGCAAGTATATTGTTGAAAAAATGTTTTTCCTCTGCGATTGTTTAGGCAGTGGTTATTTTGCTGTAACCAGTGAATGTCTCTGATTGGTCAATCAGGGGAGCAAGAAAATGCCGTGATTGCTTGTAGACTTAGCGCCCGGTTAGCATCACAAAGTCACATCAACTAGGTGACGGGTTATCGGTCACGGTAAAATGACCACCGCGAATTGTTTATCTTGGCCAAACGATACGCGACGGCTGGGTAAAAGGCGGGTTACAAATAGTTTTAACACAAAAAAAATACACTGGCAGTATTGTAGAAGGTATGATATGAAGTGTGAGACAATTTACATGTCTCGATAGATGCTGCTGTTTTGGATAGCGACCAATTTCAAATGAGAATGCCTGTTTATTTGCCATTTATTGTCATTTGTAGTCTTTTTCTGTGCCGTGGCCATGTTGGACTTTATAAAGAGTCTGCTGACTGGCGTCGCTCATTCACAACAGCTCTGGTCGGCAAACGAGGCCTTTGTGTGTTCTCAGGTGCACCATGGGAGCTGACCCATGTGCTAATGTCCCCACCGCTGCCCCTTTTTAGTGCTAACTGTGCTGTTGTTGCCTCACAGCCACCCGTTTCAGAAGGCAATTTAACCCCAATATGTGACCCAGTCATAAGGTGTTTGCATGGGAGTGCTGACCACACACGCGCACACACTTTGTCAAGAAAGCAATAATAGACTGTTGATGCGTGGGGTATTGTATAGATTTTCTCTTACATACACAAACGTGCATCTTTTTGATAAGGCAAACTGGATTTTCCAGAATGTCTGAGCTTAACTCTTTGACCGCCAAAAACCTTTAAGAACGTTTAATAAAATCACGATGTATGCCACCATAAACGTTAAGTGACGTCAACTTTTTTTTGTGTGTGTGTGTGTGTGTGTGTGTGTGTGTGTGTGTGTGTGCGTGTGTGTGTGTGTGTGTGAATATATCAGTGGTCAGTGCATCGTCCAAGTGCAGCGCAGCCGGCTCAATGAGTTGTGAAATCAAAAACACCCACTAACTATGGCCAGCAGATGGCAGCGGTAGCTGCTCGGGCCCTAACTAGAGCTGTGAATTACAATGAAACATGACGCAATCTGATGAAATAGAATATTTTCAAGGCTGACGTGAATCATCAAAGCCTTTGTAACATTAAACCTAATTTGACGGACCGTCACTAAACAAAAAATATTAGTATCAAAGTCACTGTTGTGGAGAAAATGTATCGTTTCTTTTCAATTTTCACTCAATGTCACTCAAATGACCTATTTTCAAATGGTGATTACTAAAGAACGGAATAAGGTAGAAACATACTTTTTTTTTCTTCTAATGAAAGAATGGCATGCGATCTTTCATGTGGTACCCATATTGTATATGTAGCAAAAGAACACATTATTATGTTTGCTTCGAAAAATGAGTTAAAATGCTCGAAATCCGCTGGCATTGGGGATTGTTTTTTAATAATGTGTGGCAGTAAAAGAGTTAACAAGGGCAAGCTTCAAGTGAAAATAAAATTTTAGTTGCATTGATATGCATATGCGTCAAGATTTTTATTGATGTGGGTCTAGAATTGTACTACAATGTGTTATTCACACAAAGGTAGGATTGTTTTAATAAATACACTTGATATTTTCACAAATGCCACTTTTCCACTCGACCAGTTCCACACCTCATCCGTGTTCTCCGCAGGGCGCCGACAAGGATATTGAGGGTCCGGATGGCAAGAGACCCTTGGACGTGGTCAACGACGCCGCCATCAAGGCACTGCTGGAGGGATAGAGGCACAGGGTGGGGGGGGCGCCGCAGGGAGGCGTCGTGGGGGCACGAGCGCAACTAGACTGGACACGGCACAGACCTAGGTGGTCTTCTCCTCACTGCTTCAGTCTGTTAGCTCCGGGGTGCTCATCTTACCTGTCTAGTGGTTTTTCTTCTCCCATTTCTCCAGGATGTGGTTTCCGCTGTCTTTTTATTTTGTTTGTTTGTTTTGTTGTTGTTAATCGCCATTAACCAGGAGGACCGGTGGAGGGTGCGTGCTCGTCACTCCAATAAAACACAAAGCTTATTAGCACTATGTTTTTCCATCTGATTTTTACAAACGAATGTTTGGGCCACACTGGACAAAATGAATAAAAATGGCGAGAATGACGCCCTATTTCTAGATGGAAAAGTAGTACTAATTTAAAGAGAATCTTTTTTTTTTTTTTTTTTTTTTTGTTGCAAAACTATTTTTTTTTATATATATTTTTTGCTTATGTAAAATAACTTCTAATATGACTATTCTCGAGGAAAAAAAATACTTTTTTGGGGTTAATGTAATTTGACGTCAAAAATACAACTTATAAATGTTAAACAATTTTTCTCCCTTGACAAAAATACACCTTCATTCTTGGTAAAATAACCAGTACTGTATTCTCAACAACAACAAAAAAATAGGCTGAAAATGGGTTTTTTTCCTTTCAAAAACGACTTTCTTAAAATGTTCTTTAAACGTATTGTTAACAAAAGTAGGACTTAATTCTCTCTTTTTCTTCTTTTCAGTGTGGCTCCAAGAGCCTTTCATAGAATTGCACTGTACCAATGTCGACTAAGTTTTTTAAATTTTTTTATTTTTTTTTTAAATATATATATTAATACAACTACTCCCACTTCCTATAAAGTTCCTTTTTTGTATTGCTTACATATCAGGTAGCATTTCCTGTATCCAATGACCAAACACCATGCTGGCTAACAACTAGGAACACTTGAATGTTTTGTTTTGTTTGTTAGTTTGTTTGTTTTTTGTTTTGTTTTGTTTGTTTGTTTTTTGGGGAGTGGGGCATGCTCACAAAACAATTAAACTAGGAGGCATTTTTAGAATGTTGGTTTTACATCTCAGCTAGTTAAGTGGATGGTGCAGGTGCACCTCAGTAATATTGAGACCTCCGCCCCCTCCTTTCACTTTGGCCATTTTTCTTTCCCCCTCCTTGGATTTGCTTTGGCTGCATGTCAAGTCTGCTTGGACGTCATCACGCCGTCGCGCTCTCTCGGTTGCTTTCAAACAAATACATGCTACAATGTTAAAAAAAAAAAAAAAAAAAATGCTCTCACTGACTTTGTTGTGACAAAAAGTCTGTAAAAACAAGAATAAAATTATATGGAAGAGTTCACGTCATCTGAGCAAGATGTTTTATTATTATTATTATTATTTTGTCTGCCGAACACTGTTGGTCAGACAGCCCCCCAGAAAATTGTTTTAATGGTTTTAACAGGAAAAACAATGTCATTTTGGGGATATCAAAATACCTAAAACCGTTGAAACATTCTTGGCACCAAAATTTGTGTTGACCAGTGTAAATCTTGATGTCTGGTACAGGTGGATGCTGATGGTATGTGAAATGAGTCATCCCCTTTTAAATTAGACATCAGATTGCTTTTCTCGAGATGTACAGCCCCCCCAGCCGCGGACAATTCCTGCCTGACATCTCTGCTCCTGCACCGGTAATTAGTGTGCAAATGCCAGATTGTAACTATTGAACTCCACAGATGACAAGCAGTCCTCATTTGGGTCTCCGGCAACCCGTGCACATGCATAGAAATGAGTTTTATTTACATTGTGATACTTTCAGGAGGGGTGAGATAGTGTCAAAAATCCCTCCCAGTGTAAATTCTGGATTCACAAGTTTATCCTCATTTCACTTGTCAATATTTTTGCATTGCCATTATTCCATGAGATACAAGGAGAAATCAATGCTCATAGTTCCAGAGTAATCATGGTTCTGCATTTAAAAGTTTTTTTTTTTTTTTTTTTTTTTTTTTTTTTTTAACTGAATTGAACCCAAAACTAATCAGTTGTCATTCAATGAGAAATTAGGGCTGTTCAATTAATCAAAATTAAATTACAATGTCAATACATTCCACAGTTACAAAATCTGCATAATCGTAAACAAAAATAAGATTATTAATAGTAATATTTAGTTGCTTAAATTTATGTATATTTTTCATTTTAAAGTAACTAATTTAATGAATCTTGTTTGGTCCAAAAGGAACTTGCATAATTATCGTGTTTCAAAGAAATGTATTTGTCTTAATATTTTTTACATGTTTAAACATTTTCTTGTTTTGTACCAAAGAACAAATAGTTGTCCTAATTGTGATTGCAATTATTACCAAATTAATCGTGATTAATATTTTCTTCATAATGTAGCAGCCCTATGTGAAATTAAGGAAAATTTAATATGTATAATTTACAACAAAATGAAATTGAATGTGTTATTTACTATACTCATTAAGAAAAAATGTGTTAAACAATAGCTCACTGATAAAATTATATTTTTAAATGTTGAAAAATGCCCAATGGCATTCATGTTTAGTGGGGTAAAAAAAAAATTGAGATGGACAAAAATGTTTTTTTTTTTGTTTTTTGTTTTTGCCATTATTTACTGGGAAGTTAAAATATGTAATTTTAGAAATTATTTTCATATCTTCTTGGTTTACATGGGCAAGGATGTAAGGATTTTTATCGTGATCGATTATACATTATTCACTGAGAACTACAGGAAAGGGTAGATGCTGAAAAATGCGCTGTTGCTTCCACACGAGTGAATAAAAGGTGCCAATTAACTCTTTGACTGCCAAAAACGTTTAATAACGATGAGTAAAATCACGATGTACGTTGCCATGAACGTGAAATGACGTCATCTACGTTTTTCGTCAATGGACGGAGCAACGTCTAAATGCAGCGCTGCCCGGTCAATGGGTTGTGGAATCAAAAGCGCCACCTAACTATGGCCAGCAGATGGCAGTGTTGTGTCTCTTTTCAATGGGCTGCTGGTATATGGAATTACAATGAAATGTAATCAGCGAAATGGCACCGTGGAGGGGTTGGATTTTTTTTTTTTTTTTTTTCCATAACGTGTGGCAGTAAAAGAGTTAACGACAATGTCCCCGAGGCCGATGTTTGTCGTCAGGTCAACAATCAGCTGCGCCGCTCACATGTTGGCGACCAAACTTGATTGGCTCGGCTCTGAGTGGTGATTGGCAGATGCTGTAATTAGCAGCCGTGTGCTGGCTCCACACATTAAGCGCCACTTCCATTGTGATCAGCCGGCTCAACATGCTGCTTAATGAAGTAGCAAATCCAAATCATTAGCATAATTAATATGGACTCGTGATTGCCTTCCGGGCATATTTGCACCCGCCTCCCTCCTTTCATCCGTTATCGACTCCATGTCTTGCGCATTAGTTGAGCTTATGAGTGATCTGTGACTAATCTATAACTTATTTCCCCACTCTCGTTGTAGTTGGCGGACAGCGAGGCCAGATGAACCTTGTGCGAAATCGACCGTTTAGCGCCGACAAATTAAATGATTTTTCTTTATTTGATTCCGCACGGTGATATTAGCCTCAAGTCCGCTGGCTCATGTGAGGAGGGAAAGACAAGCATAATGTGGATTTGGAGTGTTGATTTAGAATTGTTGACTTGGCAGTCTCCCAGTGTGCCAATGTTGGCTTAATCCCACTACTAGAAGGTTCGGCGGAGAAATCATAATGCCGTTAGGTGACATTTTAATTGGAAATAAAAGTTGATTTATTATTTTTACCCCTTTGCGACGATTGATTGTGTGAGTTGCACATCAGTCAGCGTCTTCATTCTTCTTGACACTAGAGTAAAATTGGTGTAAACACTGCAGGGCTGTATTTTGTGATTGTGAACATTTCTGACCTTACGGAGCCAATTTAGAAGCATGTGAAAATACTTAGGCAGTGTTTTGTGGAAGGGTGGTTTCATCCACCATTGCAGCCAATCAGGCGCAGTGATGGAGCCGCCAACGAGACGGGCAGTACGTCACGGCATTGATCGGGTCGTTAAAACTGCTGCCGTGCATCGTGGCGATTGTGTGGCGTCAAGAGTTGAGAAGGCAGGATGAAGTTGAATGGAGACAACTGGACACTTGTCTGTCTCACCTTGAATCCAAAAGGCTTCTGTTTAGGTTTGGATTGGAGGTTTTCATAAACCAGGAATAGTCCTTTTGCCGCCATTAATTTTGCATGTTAGCATGATGTGGATGATTGGGAATCTTCACAAGCTTGAGGCTGAAAAAAGCTTTTACTGCTTTTTCCTACACTGAGTATGAGCATGTTAGGACGAAGAAGTGCGTCGTTGAATTTGTTGAGCAAACACATGTTCCAAGAAGGACACTCCAGTTTGTACTGACCCCTAACCCCTGACATTTTGAGCTAATCCAATGCAGCTGAGCTTTCAAATATGAACGGCTTAAGGTGATGATGAGGATTTGTGGTGGAAGGTGACATCTTGGGTAATTGATCAGGAAAGAAAGGCCAAGTGTGTTTGAGGATGTGGTGGAAGATTTGAGAAAGTACTTGGTGGTGTTTAAGTGGACATCAGGAAAGAAAGTAAACCATCTGTCCTCATTTCATTTCACTTCAACTTCAAATTTTGGATTGTCTTGAATTTGGAACCTTTGCGTTTAGTACACTAAGGATCTAATGGGCAATCTTCAGATCGAGTAGACCGTGGATTCTAACCTGCAACCTTAAGGTTGGTTGATGACAACTCTTCACATTGCTCGGCAGAGAATCGCCGCCATTTACGTCACTACGCATGGACTGCGTTGCAACGTAAATAACAATGGCGGCGTAGTCTAAATAAAGGTTCAGCAAAATTTATTAAACTGGAAATTATTTTTGAAAAATGAATCTAATAGTTATGTTAGTAACAATCAAATAAATAATATAGAAGCCAATTCCTAAGACGGATCCATTGAAAATATTAACATGCTATGGTTTGATTTCCTTTATGTTACGATGAACCTAATTTTCTTGGCATTCCTTGTGATCTGTGTAGCGATCTCCCCTCCTCATTGGATTGACCCTTTTTTCCCCCCTTTGCGAGTACTTCGTTATTTACAACGTCAATCCCAAGTGGAGCTGCTGTCTCTTCTCTCACCTTCATTTCCTGTTGTTTGTTACCCGATGTTGCGGTGCTGCTCCTCCAGGCAGCCAGGCTAATTCGGTTTGAGTCTATCGGGACAAAAAAGATCATGTGCACTCTATTAACCTTTCCGGGGGCCTGCTACTGTACACTTAAAGATTATGGTCGTCACCATGCAGCGTTTGGCTCGCTTGTTGCATGCCTTTATCGCCACGGTAATGAATGTTTACGAAACAGAAGGATGGGGGAAAGGGTACATTTGAATGTTTTTCATGTAAGCAATTTATCTACGCAGTCGTGCGAATAACAAGACAGCAGAAATACATCACAAATAGACGGCGGCCACTTTTGAATGGCTTTCACTATACCTTTCTCGAGTAATTAGCATATAATCGCAAAGTAAGCATACCAGCATTATGCTGTCACCTCGCCAGCTCTTCCTATTAGCAAACTTTTTCCACTCAGCCAACTTTGTGCCCTTCTGAGTTCTTCTTCTGCTGTGGCATGATACATTTTTAGAATGATTTAAACAGGCGGTGACCCAAAAAGGGTGTCTCCTTCGAAAGGTTTTTCTGTGTGGTCCTTGGAGTTAAGGTTCTCTTCACCGGTGGAAAAGTTAGCGATTATGCGCCACAGAAAATATATTTATGTATTTGTCCATGCCTCTCTGCCTTGCCTCCCATTTCCTGGGCTTTTCTGAGTGCCTTCCTTGGCTTCCTGATAGTGAAACAAATTTGCTAACCAAGTGCCAGCAGACAAATGGGCATGCTAATGAAAACGCTATCATGTCGGCTGTCGCGACACATGAGCCGGCAGGGCCTGAAATATGGTCATCTGTATGTGTTGCGGAGCTGTATAATTGGCATTAAATATGACCTTGCTGCTCACCACCTGTATGACAAAAAATAAACAGGTGTAAAGTTTGTACTAGCAAGCGTTGGCAGATATTGATTCCATATGACGTAGAGCTTTTTTCTGTTGCCCTAACAAGCCATGCTGCCACAGGTGGCTTGTTTGTCTTCATTAAAAGTGAATATTGTGTCTTTGATTCATGCGCGGAGTCATATTTCCACGGATGCACCGCAGCGGCAATTATTCAGGCTAAATGCCCGCTACAGGTGACTGTTAATTCCCCGTGTGAGTGTGAAGATGGAGTCAGGTAGTGTAACCATGACAACAATATAGCCGGGCCCTACTGTATGTGGCCCGGTCTTTTTGTTCCCACCTGTGTCTCATTATGGCATAAAAGAAGCTGATTAGCTTCTTTGTTTGTAATCTGCCAATCAGCTCTTTGTCACTAATGTCACATTCATTGTGAGTCTCCAGCCAATCAGCTTTGTCTTTTCCCAATGCTACTTCCACCTATCTCGTTTGGTCTCCAGCCAATCAGCTTTCTCTTTGTCCAGTCATTTTTCCACCAGTTTTTCTCTCATTCACTGTGTATAGCCAATAAGATCAACATTTTTCTCCAGATGTTCTCCCACCTGTGTCCAAGTTACTAGGCCTACTAAATTGCTCCCTCTGTGCCCCGCCCACTTCTGTTTTACAACTTTATCATCCCTTAATCATCTCAGTCAGGCACTCTAGCATCTGTGTTTCTCATAGTGGTGCAACGGATCATCATTAATCCGTGGTCAGTTCGGATCAGGCTCCACGGTTCGGATTGGTTGGTTGAAAAAAAAACAAAAAACAAAACACAAAGTGCACATTCAATCGACACTATTCAGACAGGTCAAGGAAACTGAAACATACTCATCATAACACCCTACACAGTCTAATTTCAAAATAAAATCGAACAAATACATTGACGACAATGCAAATAGCCTTAGTAGACTTTTACTTTGAAGTTGGCCCATGTCGACTAGCTTGACTTCCCTTTTAGACGTTTAGGATTTCTTTATAGTAGTTTTTTGATTGACATTGTAGTTGCGACCAACATCAACACAACGCTATCCCGAACTCTTAATCAATCGCTAATTTAGGATGTTAAGAAACCGCTAATGAATTACGCCGTCATTGTATAGCACGGCACAAAGCTAAGTGGCTAGCAGTTAGCTGGTAGCAATTCCAACGTGCGGCTGGCTGGTAAATGTGAGTTACTTGGTAACCTGTCCATCCATCCATTTTCTTGACCGCTTATTCCTCACAAGGGTCGCGGGGGCTGCTGGCGCCTATCTCAGCTGGCTCTGGGCAGTAGGCGGGGGACACCCTGGACTGGTTGCCAACCAATCGCAGGGCACACAGAGACGAACAACCATCCACACTCACACGCACACCTAGGGACAATTCGGAGCGCCCAATTAACCTGCCATGCATGTCTTTGGAATGTGGGAGGAGACCGGAGTCCTGGTAACCTGGCTTACTTGAATTCTTTTCCAGTATTCTTGACTAAGGCTACTTTGTAATTCATTCTCCATGTTTAAAAGAAGGGAACGTGCCTTAAAATGCAATTCGAGGTCTTTTTATTATAAAAAAAAAAAAAAAAGATAAATGGATCTTTGTCTTAATTTACATTTGAGATCTGTTGCACCACTAGTTTCTTGCAAATCTAACCCTGACTTAATTTTTTTTTTTTATAAATCCACCCTTCTTGAGTCAACATTCCTGGGGACTCCTCCCACCTGGATGTCCCATTTACATCCATTCTTTTGTTGTCCACTTGCATCCATCCCTACCCTAGCCTTCTCCCACCTGTGCTCCATTCAGCCTACAAAAGTTGTGCATCTGCTTGCTGCTCCACTGTCTCATAAATTCCGTCCTTCCACCCTCTTTGGTTGCTGACTCATTGACTGGGGGAATTATTCGCTTATGTCAATTAATGAGCTATCAAGGCCTCATCACCTGTAGCATCCAGTCGCTTATGATGAGTCAGTCGGAGTCTACTTTGATATCAGTTGAGTGAACGACAACCACATTGAACCAGCACCCCTCCTGCTGAGACTTTTGTGTCATCTGCTTTTAATTGCACACAACTGTCGGCTTGTACTAATTATGTTGTCGCCAAAAGTGTAACCAGTGCGAATAAAACGCTACAATCGGCGAGGCTGATTGAGCCTGATAATGGCGAGACAAAAAGTCACTTTGCGGTCGAGGAAAAATAGGGGATATTAATTTTGAGGAAGCAAATGTTCGACTCTTAATTAGTGTGTTTGTGTTGTTTACCACCAGACATGTAGTAATAATAAGGAGCACTTAACAGTTTCCAAAGCGGAGTTACTTTAATGATATTTGTCACATCATATTCCCCTTCCAAAAAAAAAAAAAGACTTTTCAGAACTTGGAATGATCGCTGACTGCTTTGCCAACATGTAAAAAAAAAAAAAAAACAGAACAGGAATGAAAGTAAGCAGAGCCTTGAAGGCGGGATGGTGATTGGATCTGAGCGTTCACAACAAGCAGCCACTTGGAACAACTCTTGATTTCGTCTGGTTGCGATCGCCGCCTTTGTCTGGAAACGTAGAGTTTTAATTACCAACCAGACATGACTAGTCGATGGGGAGGCAGCGACAGATGCCATGCAACAAGACGTTTGGCTTTGACAGGGACGGGGGGGCGGAAGTGTTATCTTTAACAAGGGATATATGTTTGGATTCACTTGGGTTTTTTCATATCACACCCAATAAGAGCACAGATTCATGAATATATTTTGGTAATTTTGAGTTGAATCAGCAGCTTGCATGGACTATATGGCTCATAGTAATAATAAAGTCAAGTTTACTGATTGACTAATGGTGAAGCATAGTAACGTTTCCTAACATGTAATCAGGACACCAGTGTCTCCACACTGCCCCCTTTTGGCCATGGGCAACATTGTGACCTCACGCATAGCCATAAAATGCGCAAAACTTGGCGGCAATAATTTAACACGCACAATGTGATGTTATATCAACCCGTATTTGTGTTTTTTTTGTGTGTGTGTGACATCAGCACAATGTGATGGGAACCATATAACTACAATTATACAAACTCTGGTCTTGAATGCTCTCAAGAGGACATGATATAGCGCCTCTCGACCTTTACTTGTAATGTCATGTCCGAATGGGCTCGACTTGTTTTTCCACTCGTAATCTCTGTGTTTGTGTCTCTCAAAGCTTATGGGGGGGGGGGGGGGGGACAGAATTTCATATCTGCTTGTATTGCAGGGAATCGCACAGTGTGTCACGCGCGCACACACAAAAACAAGCGGCGCAGATCTGATTTCCTCCTTGGTCGTGGACTTTTAAAAGGCAGATAATATTCCGCCGACGTTCTTGTGGGAAATTAAAAAGAGGCGCCGGTAAACAACAAGGCGGCAGATATCAATGTTTAACCCCGATAAGAGCCTCATGCGCAGGCTTCGCTCTCGCTGGAATCAGCAATGAGCGGGAAAAAAAAAAAAAGGCGGGAGGGAAAGCGTCTGAGGCTCAGGTCAGGTATCGTCAATGATGGCGACATTAGTTTAATCGCAGTTGACTCAAGCAAGGTGTATCTGATTATTTTGAAACCAGCAGGGGGCAAAATTGTACGGTCCACCAAGCGTTTAACCCAGGAGTGTCCAAACTTTTTCATGTGAGGGCCACATACAGAAAATCAGGAGGACGCAAGGGCCACATAATGTTATGAAGAGAAATTGTGTTTAGTCCTAAAAATTGTATAAATAATTTATTTGTGTTTTTGCATATTTCGAAAAATGCTACAGTATATAAACCAATTTATTTGTAATATGGCAGTAGGGTTATTATAGTTTTGGAATTTTTCATTTTAGTTTTTATATTGTTTTGAGTTCTTTTTTTTTATTTAGTTAGTTTTAATTATTTTTCAGGGTGGTTCTGATAGTTTTTTATTAGTTTTAGTTATTTAATAAATGCTTAGTTTTAGTTTAGTTAGGTTCAGTATTTTATTTTTTATTTTTTTTATTTTTTTTTATTTTTTTTAATGTGTATTACTCGTGTGCAACATTTAAAAAAAAAAACACCATGGGCGCGATGTCATTATTCTTAATCTTTCAATTTTGATTTTTTTTTTTTTTTGCACATGAGGACCCTTTTGCCAGATGTCACAAATATCAAATATTTTTTGTAAAATTAGACAATTTATAAATATATATATATACATTTTTTTTAATATTGTAATTTGTTGTTTTTTGCAAAAGAAAAAAAATATTAGTAAAATATAAATACGTACAAATTTATACAAATGTTTTGGGTCAATTGCAAATAGACAATTTTACATTGAAATTTAATATTTTTCATAAATGATACATTTATTGTAAATAGCAAATGTTAATAAAATTTTAGTTGTACATTTGTCAATTTTTTAAAACTGTTTATTTTTTTTAAACTTTGTTTTAATAAGAAAAAAATAATTTACATTTTAAAAAATTTATTTACTTGGTTAAATGCTTATCGTAAATGTGTAAAATTTCATTTTGTATTTATTTTTTAAATATTTGATTATGATAGATCGTAGTATAAAGGATAGTTTTACAGAAACATTTTAAAATCCTTAAAGGACTCTCCATGTTCCAATATAGCCGGCTTTTATGAAGATTATACTCGTTTCTTACAATTAGTACAATAATATTTAATTGCATATCATGCTAATTTTTTTTATTTTCACATCACTTATCTTTCAATATAATTCATATTAATTCCAAAAGCATTCCACACGCATTCAAATTGTTAGTACTGTATTCAGCTTTCAGCATACACACACACAGTTTTCTCCAGAAATTGCACGTCTGTTTTGCTTGACAGTTCGTTCCCTTCAGCTCAGCGGCAATATCAAACGTATACAGGGAGTAAAAGTAAAAAGTCGTCATCAAAAATAAATACCGTACTCAAAATAGACAGTTCAACAACAATAAGGTTCCACCCTCTATCCATTGTCTTCTTCTTTTGCGCCTCTTCCTTCTTCTTAGCCTGCTGAGAAAATATCAGATGCTAAGCTAACGTCACATCCTCTAAGTTGTGGATTTTCACCTATAAATCAAGGCTCACTTGACTTCCATGCGCTAATGCTAACAGCTAGCTGTACGCTAAAATGTTGGCGCTCACCTCTCGAGCACCTCAGCATGACGGTCAGCAAAATGCCGCCGCTAACAATTCCCGCCAAGACGAAAAGGCTGTTCCGTTCACGAGGCCGCCACCCCGACGCCATCGCACCTGTCACACAAAAGGTGGAGCTCACTCATTAACGGCAAGTTGTCAGCCATCCCGGCCAGGGTGCCTTACACTCGACGCGGATGCTGTCGGAGACATTCTCCGGATTGCGGCTGGAGGTACACGTGAAGTGTGTGATGTCGCGGAAGGCGAGGGACGCGAGAACAACTCCGCCCTTGCCGTCCTGGTCGCACATGTTGTAGGCGGTCCCAAGTGGGGGTTTGACCATCCAAGATAGGTTGGCGTCCAAATCCGGGGACAAACATCGGAGTCCCACCCAGCAACCGCCGTCCGAATGCACGGAAAACAGCGTTCGTATATTTGGTTTCTGGAGGTGTCCTGTGTGGGGACAGCAAACTATGTGAGCTAGTTAGTACGCTAACTAGCTCACGTGGTGCCCAGAGACTTACTTTTCACCACTAGTTTCACCACTCTCTCCACGCTGCGCTTCTCCGTATCCACTAGTTCCACGCTGTAGTCCACGGCGTCCTCCTGGCTCACGTTGCGGATCGTTAGGTCGCCTAGTGACAAGCGCGGACACGGTCAAACCAGGATTTTAAAATTATACTTAGTTTTTATTTTGTTTTGACCTTTGTTTTATAAATTATTTTAGTTTTAATGTTTTTATTGCAAGTTCTTCTTCTTCTTTTTTTTTTTAAATGACCATGTATAGTATGGCGTTTAAAAAACAACAACAAAAAACGACCATTTATAGTATGGCGTTTTAAAAAACAAAAAAAACAAAACGACCATGTATACTCAAGCGTTTTTTGTTTGTTTGTTTGTTTTTTATTTAAAAAAAAAAAAAAAAAAAAAAAAAAAAAAAACATGTATAATCAGGCTTTTTTTTTTTTTTTGTTTTTTTGTTTTTTCAAAGACCTGCTCAGTGGTCAAGTGGTAGAGTGTGCTCAGTGGTCAAGTGGTAGAGTGTCCACCCTGAGACTGGGAGGTAATGGGTTCAATCCCCCGGCCGGGTCAAAGACTATAAAAATAAACGACCATGGATATAGTAAGCTGTTTTTTGTTTTGTTTTTTTGTTTGTTTGTTTTTTAAAAGAAGAAAACGACCATGTATAGTAAGGCATTTAAAAAACAAAAACAAAAAACGACCATGTATACTAAGGCGTTTTTTTTTTTTTTTTTTTTTTAAACGACCATGTATAGTATGGCGTTTAAAAAAAACAAAACAAAACCAAAAAAAAACGACCATGTAGAGGCAGCCGTTTTTTTTTTTTTTTTGTTTTTTGTTTTTTTCCAAACGACCATGTATAGTATGGCGTTGTTGTTTTTTTTAAAACATCGACCATGTCCGTTTTTTGTTTTGTTTTAAACGAACACGTATAGTATGGCGTTTAAAAAAATAAAAAATAAAAAAACGACCATTTATACTAAGGCGTTTAAAAACAAACAAACAATAAAAAACGACCATGTATAGTAAGGCTTTTTTTTTCTCCCAGAAAAACGACCATGTATAGTAAGGCATTTTTTTTCTCCCAAAAAAACCCGACCATGTATAGTAAGGCATTTTTTTTCTCCCAAAAAAACGACCATGTATAGTAAGGCAAAAAAAAATTCCCCCCAAAAAACGACCATGTATAGTAAGGCATGTTTTTTTCTCCCAAAAACACGACCATGTATAGTAAGGCATTTTTGTTTCTCCCAAAAAAACGACCATGTATAGTAAGGCTTTTTTTTTTCTCCCAGAAAAATGACCATGTATAGTAAGGCTTTTTTTTTTCTCCCAGAAAAACGACCATGTATAGTAAGGCTGTTTTTTTTCTCCCAGAAAAACGACCATGTATAGTAAGGCATTTTTTTTCTCCCAAAAAAACGACCATGTATAGTAAGGCTTTTTTTTTTCTCCCCAAAAAACGACCATGTATAGTAAGGCATTTTTTTTCTCCCCAAAAAACGACCATGTATAGTAAGGCATTTTTTTTCTCCGAAAAAAAACCGACCATGTATAGTAAGGCATCTTTTTTCTCCCCAAAAAAACGGACCATGTATAGTGAGGCATTTTATTTCTCCCCAAAAAACGACCATGTATAGTAAGGCATTTTGTTTCTCCGAAAAAAAAAAACCGACCATGTATAGTAAGGCTTTTTTTTTCTCCGAAAAAAAACGACCATGTATAGTAAGGCATTTTTTTTCTCCCAAAAAAACGACCATGTATAGTAAGGCTTTTTTTTTCTCCGAAAAAAAACGACCATGTATAGTAAGGCATTTTTTTTCTCCCAAAAAAACGACCATGTATAGTAAGGCTTTTTTTTCTCCCAAAAAAATGACCATGTATAGTAAGGCTTTTTTTTTTCTCCCCAAAAAACAACCATGTATAGTAAGGCTTTTTTTTTCTCCCAGAAAAACGACCATGTATAGTAAGGCATTTTTTTTCTCCCAAAAAAACGACCATGTATAGTAAGGCAAAAAAAAATTCCCCCCAAAAAACGACCATGTATAGTAAGGCATGTTTTTTTCTCCCAAAAACACGACCATGTATAGTAAGGCATTTTTGTTTCTCCCAAAAAAACGACCATGTATAGTAAGGCTTTTTTTTTTCTCCCAGAAAAATGACCATGTATAGTAAGGCTTTTTTTTTTCTCCCAGAAAAACGACCATGTATAGTAAGGCTGTTTTTTTTCTCCCAGAAAAACGACCATGTATAGTAAGGCATTTTTTTTCTCCCAAAAAAAACGACCATGTATAGTAAGGCTTTTTTTTTTCTCCCCAAAAAACGACCATGTATAGTAAGGCATTTTTTTTCTCCCCAAAAAACGACCATGTATAGTAAGGCATTTTTTTTCTCCGAAAAAAAACCGACCATGTATAGTAAGGCATCTTTTTTCTCCCCAAAAAAACGGACCATGTATAGTGAGGCATTTTATTTCTCCCCAAAAAACGACCATGTATAGTAAGGCATTTTGTTTCTCCGAAAAAAAAAAACCGACCATGTATAGTAAGGCTTTTTTTTTTCTCCGAAAAAAAACGACCATGTATAGTAAGGCATTTTTTTTCTCCCAAAAAAACGACCATGTATAGTAAGGCTTTTTTTTTCTCCGAAAAAAAACGACCATGTATAGTAAGGCATTTTTTTTTCTCCCAAAAAAACGACCATGTATAGTAAGGCTTTTTTTTCTCCCAAAAAAATGACCATGTATAGTAAGGCTTTTTTTTTTCTCCCCAAAAAACGACCATGTATAGTAAGGCTTTTTTTTTTCTCCCCAAAAAACGACCATGTATAGTAAGGCATTTTTTTTCTCCCAAAAAAACGACCATGTATAGTAAGGCATTTTTTTTCTCCCCCCCAAAAAATGACCATGTATAGTAAGGCATTTTTTTTCTCCCAAAAAAACGACCATGTATAGTAAGGCTTTTTTTTTCCTCCGAAAAAAAAACGACCATGTATAGTAAGGCTTTTTTTTTCTCTCCCAGAAAAATGACCATGTATAGTAAGGCATTTTTTTTCTCCCCCCCAAAAAAATGACCATGTATAGTAGGGCATTTTTTTTCTCCCAAAAAAACGACCATGTATGGTAAGGCTTTTTTTTTGTCCGAAAAAAAAAACGACCAGTATAGTAAGGCATTTTTTTCTCCCAAAAAAAACGACCATGTATAGTAAGGCATTTTTTTTCTCCCAAAAAAACGACCATGTATAGTAAGGCTTTTTTTTTTCTCCCCCAAAAAAACGACCATGTACAGTAAGGCTTTTTTTTTTCTCCCAAAAAAACGACCATGTATATAGTAAGCCATTTTTTTTCTCCCCCCCAAAAAAATAACCATGTATAGTAAGGCATTTTTTTTCTCCCAAAAAAACGACCATGTATAGTAAGGCATTTTATTTCTCCCCAAAAAACGACCATGTATAGTAAGGCATTTTGTTTCTCCGAAAAAAAAAAACCGACCATGTATAGTAAGGCTTTTTTTTTCTCCGAAAAAAAACGACCATGTATAGTAAGGCATTTTTTTTCTCCCAAAAAAACGACCATGTATAGTAAGGCTTTTTTTTTCTCCGAAAAAAAACGACCATGTATAGTAAGGCATTTTTTTTCTCCCAAAAAAACGACCATGTATAGTAAGGCTTTTTTTTCTCCCAAAAAAATGACCATGTATAGTAAGGCTTTTTTTTTTCTCCCCAAAAAACAACCATGTATAGTAAGGCTTTTTTTTTCTCCCAGAAAAACGACCATGTATAGTAAGGCATTTTTTTTCTCCCAAAAAAACGACCATGTATAGTAAGGCAAAAAAAAATTCCCCCCAAAAAACGACCATGTATAGTAAGGCATGTTTTTTTCTCCCAAAAACACGACCATGTATAGTAAGGCATTTTTGTTTCTCCCAAAAAAACGACCATGTATAGTAAGGCTTTTTTTTTTCTCCCAGAAAAATGACCATGTATAGTAAGGCTTTTTTTTTTCTCCCAGAAAAACGACCATGTATAGTAAGGCTGTTTTTTTTCTCCCAGAAAAACGACCATGTATAGTAAGGCATTTTTTTTCTCCCAAAAAAAACGACCATGTATAGTAAGGCTTTTTTTTTTCTCCCCAAAAAACGACCATGTATAGTAAGGCATTTTTTTTCTCCCCAAAAAACGACCATGTATAGTAAGGCATTTTTTTTCTCCGAAAAAAAACCGACCATGTATAGTAAGGCATCTTTTTTCTCCCCAAAAAAACGGACCATGTATAGTGAGGCATTTTATTTCTCCCCAAAAAACGACCATGTATAGTAAGGCATTTTGTTTCTCCGAAAAAAAAAAACCGACCATGTATAGTAAGGCTTTTTTTTTTCTCCGAAAAAAAACGACCATGTATAGTAAGGCATTTTTTTTCTCCCAAAAAAACGACCATGTATAGTAAGGCTTTTTTTTTCTCCGAAAAAAAACGACCATGTATAGTAAGGCATTTTTTTTTCTCCCAAAAAAACGACCATGTATAGTAAGGCTTTTTTTTCTCCCAAAAAAATGACCATGTATAGTAAGGCTTTTTTTTTTCTCCCCAAAAAACGACCATGTATAGTAAGGCTTTTTTTTTTCTCCCCAAAAAACGACCATGTATAGTAAGGCATTTTTTTTCTCCCAAAAAAACGACCATGTATAGTAAGGCATTTTTTTTCTCCCCCCCAAAAAATGACCATGTATAGTAAGGCATTTTTTTTCTCCCAAAAAAACGACCATGTATAGTAAGGCTTTTTTTTTCCTCCGAAAAAAAAACGACCATGTATAGTAAGGCTTTTTTTTTCTCTCCCAGAAAAATGACCATGTATAGTAAGGCATTTTTTTTCTCCCCCCCAAAAAAATGACCATGTATAGTAGGGCATTTTTTTTTCTCCCAAAAAAACGACCATGTATGGTAAGGCTTTTTTTTTGTCCGAAAAAAAAAACGACCAGTATAGTAAGGCATTTTTTTCTCCCAAAAAAAACGACCATGTATAGTAAGGCATTTTTTTTCTCCCAAAAAAACGACCATGTATAGTAAGGCTTTTTTTTTTCTCCCCCAAAAAAACGACCATGTACAGTAAGGCTTTTTTTTTTCTCCCAAAAAAACGACCATGTATATAGTAAGCCATTTTTTTTCTCCCCCCCAAAAAAATAACCATGTATAGTAAGGCATTTTTTTTCTCCCAAAAAAACGACCATGTATAGTAAGGCATTTTTTTTTTTCTCCCCAAAAAAACCGACCATGTATAGTAAGGCTTTTTTTTTTCTCCCAAAAAAACGACCATGTATAGTAAGGCATTTTTTTTCTCCGAAAAAAAAAAACGACCATGTAGTAAGGCTTTTTTTTTCTCCGAAAAAAACGACCATGTATAGTAAGGCTTTTTTTTTCTCCCAAAAAAACGACCATGTATAGTAAGGCATTTTTTTTCTCCCAAAAAAACGGCCATGTATAGTAAGGCTTTTTTTTTCTCCCAAAAAAACGACCATGTATAGTAAGGCTTTTTTTTTTCTCCCCAAAAAACGACCATGTATAGTAAGGCTTTTTTTTTTCTCCCCAAAAAACGACCATGTATAGTAAGGCATTTTTTTTCTCCCAAAAAAACGACCATGTATAGTAAGGCATTTTTTTTCTCCCCCCCAAAAAATTACCATGTATAGTAAGGCATTTTTTTTCTCCCAAAAAAACGACCATGTATAGTAAGGCTTTTTTTTTTTCTCCGAAAAAAAAACGACCATGTATAGTAAGGCATTTTTTTTCTCCCCAAAAAAACGGACCATGTATAATGAGGCATTTTTTTTCTCCCCAAAAAACGAGCATGTATAGTAAGGCATTTTTTTTCTCCGAAAAAAAAACGACCATGTATAGTAAGGCTTTTTTTCAGACGAAAAAACGACCATGTATAGTAAGGCTTTTTTTTTTCTCCCAGAAAAACGACCATGTATAGTAAGGCTTTTTTTTTTCTCCCCCAAAAAAACGACCATGTATAGTAAGGCATTTTTTTTCTCCCAAAAAAACGACCATGTATAGTAAGGCATTTTATTTCTCCCCAAAAAACGACCATGTATAGTAAGGCATTTCTTTTTCTCCCAAAAACACGACCATGTATAGTAAGGCTTTTTTTTTTCTCCCAAAAACACGACCATGTATAGTAAGGCTTTTTTTTTTCTCCCAAAAAAACGACCATGTATAGTAAGCCATTTTTTTTTCTCCCAAAAAAACGACCATGTATAGTAAGGCTTTTTTTTCTCCCAGAAAAACGACCATGTATAGTAAGGCTGTTTTTTTTCTCCCAGAAAAACGACCATGTATAGTAAGGCATTTTTTTTCTCCCAAAAAAACGACCATGTATAGTAAGGCTTTTTTTTTTCTCCCCAAAAAACGACCATGTATAGTAAGGCATTTTTTTTCTCCCAAAAAAACGACCATGTATAGTAAGGCATTTTTTTTCTCCCCCCCAAAAAATGACCATGTATAGTAAGGCATTTTTTTTCTCCCCAAAAAAACGGACCATGTATAGTGAGGCATTTTTTTTCTCCCCAAAAAACGACCATGTATAGTAAGGCATTTTTTTTCTCCGAAAAAAAAACGACCATGTACAGTAAGGCTTTTTTTTTTCTCCCAAAAAAACGACCATGTATATAGTAAGGCATTTTTTTTCTCCCCCCCAAAAAAATAACCATGTATAGTAAGGCATTTTTTTTCTCCCAAAAAAACGACCATGTATAGTAAGGCATTTTATTTCTCCCCAAAAAACGACCATGTATAGTAAGGCATTTCTTTTTCTCCCAAAAACACGACCATGTATAGTAAGGCTTTTTTTTTCTCCCAAAAACACGACCATGTATAGTAAGGCATTTTTTTTTCTCCCAAAAAAACGACCATGTATAGTAAGGCATTTTTTTTCTCCCCCCAAAAAAATTACCATGTATAGTAAGGCATTTTTTTTCTCCCAAAAAAACGACCATGTATAGTAAGGCTTTTTTTTTTTCTCCGAAAAAAAAACGACCATGTATAGTAAGGCATTTTTTTTCTCCCCAAAAAAACGGACCATGTATAATGAGGCATTTTTTTTCTCCCCAAAAAACGAGCATGTATAGTAAGGCATTTTTTTTCTCCGAAAAAAAAACGACCATGTATAGTAAGGCTTTTTTTCAGACGAAAAAACGACCATGTATAGTAAGGGTTTTTTTTTTCTCCCCAAAAAACGACCAAGTATAGTAAGGCTTTTTTTTTTCTCCCAGAAAAACGACCATGTATAGTAAGGCTTTTTTTTTTCTCCCCCAAAAAAACGACCATGTATAGTAAGGCATTTTTTTTCTCCCAAAAAAACGACCATGTATAGTAAGGCATTTTATTTCTCCCCAAAAAACGACCATGTATAGTAAGGCATTTCTTTTTCTCCCAAAAACACGACCATGTATAGTAAGGCTTTTTTTTTTCTCCCAAAAACACGACCATGTATAGTAAGGCATTTTTTTTTCTCCCAAAAAAACGACCATGTATAGTAAGGCATTTTTTTTTCTCCCAAAAAAACGACCATGTATAGTAAGGCTTTTTTTTCTCCCAGAAAAACGACCATGTATAGTAAGGCTGTTTTTTTTCTCCCAGAAAAACGACCATGTATAGTAAGGCATTTTTTTTCTCCCAAAAAAACGACCATGTATAGTAAGGCTTTTTTTTTTCTCCCCAAAAAACGACCATGTATAGTAAGGCATTTTTTTTCTCCCAAAAAAACGACCATGTATAGTAAGGCATTTTTTTTCTCCCCCCAAAAAAATGACCATGTATAGTAAGGCATTTTTTTTCTCCCCAAAAAAACGGACCATGTACAGTGAGGCATTTTTTTTCTCCCCAAAAAACGACCATGTATAGTAAGGCATTTTTTTTCTCCGAAAAAAAAAACGACCATGTACAGTAAGGCTTTTTTTTTTCTCCCAAAAAAACGACCATGTATATAGTAAGGCATTTTTTTTCTCCCCCCCAAAAAAATAACCATGTATAGTAAGCCATTTTTTTCTCCCAAAAAAACGACCATGTATAGTAAGGCATTTTTTTTTTCTCCCCAAAAAAAACGACCATGTATAGTAAGGCTTTTTTTTTCTCCCAAAAAAACGACCATGTATAGTAAGGCATTTTTTTTCTCCGAAAAAAAAAAACGACCATGTATAGTAAGGCTTTTTTTTTCTCCCAAAAAAACGACCATGTATAGTAAGGCATTTTTTTTCTCCCAAAAAAACGGCCATGTATAGTAAGGCTTTTTTTTTCTCCCAAAAAAACGACCATGTATAGTAAGGCTTTTTTTCCAGACGAAAAAACGACCATGTATAGTAAGGCTGTTTTTTTTTCCGACAAAAAAACGACCATGTATAGTAAGGCTTTTTTTTTCCGACAAAAAAACGACCATGTATAGTAAGGCTTTTTTTTCCGACAAAAAACGACCATGTATAGTAAGGCTTTTTTTTTCCGACAAAAAAACGACCATGTATAGTAAGGCTTTTTTTTCCGACAAAAAAATGACCATGTATAGTAAGGCTTTTTTTTCCGACAAAAAACGACCATGTATAGTAAGGCTTTTTTTTCCGACAAAAAAATGACCATGTATAGTAAGGCTTTTTTTTCCGACGAAAAAACGACCATGTATAGTAAGGCTTTTTTTTTTTTTTTTTTTTTTTTTTTTTAAATCCTAGTCATACTTACTAAACTCATTGCCCCTCTTTCCAGTAAACAGGCTAACAGCCCTGTGGTCTAGTGGTAGAGTGTCTACCCTCAGACACTGAAGTTGTGGTTTCGATCGCAGGCTGAGTCAAACCAAATGACCATGTATAGTAAGGCTTTTTTTTTCCGACAAAAAAAACGACCATGTATAGTAAGGTTTTTTTTTTCAGACAAAAAAAACGACCATGTATAGTAAGGCTTTTTTTTTCGACAAAAAAACGACCATGTATAGTAAGGCTTTTTTTTTTCTGACAAAAAAACGACCATGTATACTAAGGCTTTTTTTTTCGACAAAAAAACGACCATGTATAGTAAGGTTTTTTTTTCCGACAAAAAAACGACCATGTATAGTAAGGCTTTTTTTTCCGACAAAAAAACGACCATGTAAAGTAAGGCTTTTTTTTTCCCGACAAAAAAACGACCATGTATAGTAAGGCTTTTTTTTTTCCAACAAAAAAACGACCATGTATAGTAAGGGTTTTTTTTTTTTTTTTTTTTTTTTTTTTTTTTTTTTTAAAATCCTAGTCATACTTACTAAACTCATTGCCCCTCTTTCCAGTAAACAGGCTAACAGCCCTGTGGTCTAGTGGTAGAGTGTCTACCCTCAGACACTGAAGTTGTGGGTTCGATCGCAGGCTGAGTCAAACCAAATGACCATGTATAGTAAGGCTTTTTTTTTCCGACAAAAAAAACGACCAGGCAGTAAGGCTTTTTTTTCCGACAAAAAAACGACCATGTAAAGTAAGGCTTTTTTTTTCCGACAAAAAAACGACCATGTATAGTAAGGCTTTTTTTTTTCAGACAAAAAAAACGACCATGTATAGTAAGGCTTTTTTTCCGACAAAAAAAACGACCATGTATAGTAAGGCTTTTTTTTTTCTGACAAAAAAACGACCATGTATACTAAGGCTTTTTTTTTCGACAAAAAGACGACCATGTATAGTAAGGCTTTTTTTTTTCTCCCCAAAAAACTACCATGTATAGTAAGGCTTTTTTTTTCCGACAAAAAAACGACCATGTATAGTAAGGCTTTTTTTTTCAGACAAAAAAAACGACCATGTATAGTAAGGCTTTTTTTTCAGACAAAAAAACGACCATGTATACTAAGGATTTTTTTTTCGACAAAAAAACGACCATGTATAGTAAGGCTTTTTTTTCCGACAAAAAACGACCGTGTATAGTAAGGCTTTTTTTTTTCCGACAAAAAAACGACCATGTATAGTAAGGCTTTTTTTTCCGACAAAAAAACGACCATGTAAAGCAGGGGTGTCAAACTCATGTTAGCTCAGGGGCCGCATGGAGGAAAATATATTACCAAGTGGGCCGCATAGGTCAAATAACGGTATATAACTTAAAAACGGGTGCCGTAAATTATACGCAGATTTTTGCTATTTGTGGGCCAGCCCTAAATTACGGAGCTCAACTGTCATGATATTGTTCCAAAAAAAAAAAAAAAAAAAATATATATATATATATATATATATATATATATATATATATATATATATATATATAAATGCAAATGGAACGCGGCAACGCTGAGTTCTGGACGTGTTAAATCACATGCGTTGCATATATATTGTTCCCAGAATGCATTGCGTGGCGCAGTTGTTTTATTATAACATTATATTACATTCTATTATATTATTATTATATTATTATTATATTATATTACATTATAAAGATGCTAATCCTTGTCATATCTATTTGTGTTACGAGTAATTGAATTTGTGTCGTATTTAACACGTTTGTTGGTCTATGATTAAAAAAAAATAAAAATAAAAAAAAATAAAATAAAAAAAAAAAAAAATAATAATAATAGTAATTAAACAAACTGTACCTTTAAGTTGTGTGTAAAATAATGACATCCTGGAGGATTCCCCTGTACAAGTTGCATTGCTCATCTGAGGACTGCTTGTGAAATTACAAATTTTATATATTTTGATTGTGGCCGGCTGATTAATTAATCCAACATTACTATTTTTTTTTTTTTCAAGCTTTACAAAATCATCTCGCGGGCCGGATTAAACCCCTTTGCGGGCCTGATCCGGCCCGCGGGCCTTATGTTTGACACCCCTGATGTAAAGTAAGGCTTTTTTTTTCCCGACAAAAAAACGACCATGTATAGTAAGGCTTTTTTTCCGACAAAAAACGACCATGTATAGTAAGGCTTTTTTTTTTCTGACAAAAAAACGACCATGTATAGTAAGGCTTTTTTTCAGACGAAAAAACGACCATGTATAGTAAGGCTTTTTTTTTTCCGACAAAAAAACGACCATGTATAGTTAGGCATTTTTTTTCCCGACAAAAAAACGACCATGTATAGTAAGGCTTTTTTTTTTCTGACAAAAAAACGACCATGTATAGTAAGGCTTTTTTTCAGACGAAAAAACGACCATGTATAGTAAGGCTTTTTTTTTTTCGACAAAAAAACGACCATGTATAGTAAGGCTTTTTTTTCCGACAAAAAAACGACCATGTAAGGCTTTTTTTTCCGACAAAAAACGACCATGTATAGTAAGGCTTTTTTTTTCCGACAAAAAAACGACCATGTATAGTAAGGCTTTTTTTTCCGACAAAAAAACGACCATGTAAAGTAAGGCTTTTTTTTTCCCGACAAAAAAACGACCATGTATAGTAAGGCTTTTTTTTCCGACAAAAAACGACCATGTATAGTAAGGCTTTTTTTTTCGACAAAAAAACGACCATGTATAGTAAGGCTTTTTTTTTCTGACAAAAAACGACCATGTATAGTAAGGCTTTTTATTTCGACAAAAAAACGACCATGTATAGTAAGGCTTTTTTTTCCGACAAAAAAACGACCATGTATAGTAAGGCTTTTTTTTCCGACGAAAAAACGACCATGTATAGTAAGGCTTTTTTTTCCGACAAAAAAACGACCATGTATAGTAAGGCTTTTTTTTTTCTGACAAAAAAACGACCATGTATACTAAGGCTTTTTTTTTCGACAAAAAAACGACCATGTATAGTAAGGCTTTTTTTTTTCTCCCCAAAAAACGACCATGTATAGTAATGCATATTTTTTTTCCCGACAAAAAAACGACCATGTATAGTAAGGCTTTTTTTTTTCTGACAAAAAAACTACCATGTATAGTAAGGCTTTTTTTCAGACGTAAAAACGACCATGTATAGTAAGGCTTTTTTTTTTCCGACAAAAAAACGACCATGTATAGTAAGGCTTTTTTTTCCGACAAAAAAACGACCATGTATAGTAAGGCTTTTTTTTTCCGACAAAAAAACGACCATGTATAGTAAGGCTTTTTTTTCCGACAAAAAACGACCATGTATAGTAAGGCTTTTTTTTTCCGACAAAAAAACGACCATGTATAGTAAGGCTTTTTTTTCCGACAAAAAAACCATGTAAAGTAAGGCTTTTTTTTTCCCGACAAAAAAACGACCATGTATAGTAAGGCTTTTTTTTCCGACAAAAAAACGACCATGTATAGTAAGGCTTTTTTTTTCGACAAAAAAACGACCATGTATAGTAAGGCTTTTTTTTCAGACAAAAAAAACGACCATGTATAGAAGGCTTTTTTTTCCGACAAAAAAACGACCATGTATAGTAAGGCTTTTTTTTCTGACAAAAAAACGACCATGTATACTAAGGCTTTTTTTTTCGACAAAAAAACGACCATGTATAGTAAGGCTTTTTTTTTTCTCCCCAAAAAACGACCATGTATAGTAATGCATATTTTTTTTCCCGACAAAAAAACGACCATGTATAGTAAGGCTTTTTTTTTTCTGACAAAAAAACTACCATGTATAGTAAGGCTTTTTTTCAGACGTAAAAACGACCATGTATAGTAAGGCTTTTTTTTTTCCGACAAAAAAACGACCATGTATAGTAAGGCTTTTTTTTCCGACAAAAAAACGACCATGTATAGTAAGGCTTTTTTTTTCCGACAAAAAAACGACCATGTATAGTAAGGCTTTTTTTTCCGACAAAAAACGACCATGTATAGTAAGGCTTTTTTTTTCCGACAAAAAAACGACCATGTATAGTAAGGCTTTTTTTTCCGACAAAAAAACCATGTAAAGTAAGGCTTTTTTTTTCCCGACAAAAAAACGACCATGTATAGTAAGGCTTTTTTTTCCGACAAAAAAACGACCATGTATAGTAAGGCTTTTTTTTTCGACAAAAAAACGACCATGTATAGTAAGGCTTTTTTTTCAGACAAAAAAAACGACCATGTATAGAAGGCTTTTTTTTCCGACAAAAAAACGACCATGTATAGTAAGGCTTTTTTTTTCCGACAAAAAAACGACCATGTATAGTAAGGCTTTTTTTTCCGACAAAAAACGACCATGTATAGTAAGGCTTTTTTTTTTCCCGACAAAAAAACGACCATGTATAGTAAGGCTTTTTTTTTTCTGACAAAAAAACGACCATGTATAGTAAGGCTTTTTTTCAGACGAAAAAACGACCATGTATAGTAAGGCTTTTTTTTTTACGACAAAAAAACGACCATGTATAGTAAGGCTTTTTTTTCCGACAAAAAAACGACCATGTATATATAGTAAGGCTTTTTTTTCCGACAAAAAAACGACCATGTATAGTAAGGCTTTTTTTTCCGACAAAAAACGACCATGTATAGTAAGGCTTTTTTTTCAGACAAAAAAAACGACCATGTATTAGTAAGGCTTTTTTTTCCGACAAAAAAAACGACCATGTATAGTAGGGGTGTGAATTGCCTAGTACCTGACGATTCGATTCGTATCACGATTCACAGGTCACGATTCGATTCGATACCGATTAATCCCGATACGAATGGTCACGATTCGATACCGATTAATCCCGATACGAATTTATAAGTCGATTGTTGCGATTTTTTTTCATTCATGTTTAGAAAATACTAATCAGTAAGCTTGTAGAGTGTAAGATTTATATGAAAATTTATTATTTATTTATCTGAAATTTTCAGTCTTATAGAGGTTGTTTGAACAGCATTAAAATAAAAATATTAAGGCTTAATGTGCCGTTCATATAACATTCTTCCATGCTCAAGGTGTGAATCCTTAAAAAAAAAAAAAAAAAAAAAAAAAAAAAAAAAAAAAATCGATTCTGCCGATTATTGAATCGATTCGAGAATCGAGCGATGTAGTATCGCGATATATCGCCGAATCGATTTTTTTTTTAACACCCCTAATGTATAGTAAGGCTTTTTTTTCCGACAAAAAACGACCATGTATAGTAAGGCTTTTTTTTTCCGACAAAAAAACGACCATGTATAGTAAGGCTTTTTTTTCCGACAAAAAAACCATGTAAAGTAAGGCTTTTTTTTTCCCGACAAAAAAACGACCATGTATAGTAAGGCTTTTTTTTCCGACAAAAAAACGACCATGTATAGTAAGGCTTTTTTTTTCGACAAAAAAACGACCATGTATAGTAAGGCTTTTTTTTCAGACAAAAAAAACGACCATGTATAGAAGGCTTTTTTTTCCGACAAAAAAACGACCATGTATAGTAAGGCTTTTTTTTCTGACAAAAAAACGACCATGTATACTAAGGCTTTTTTTTTCGACAAAAAAACGACCATGTATAGTAAGGCTTTTTTTTTTCCCGACAAAAAAACGACCATGTATAGTAAGGCTTTTTTTTTTCTGACAAAAAAACGACCATGTATAGTAAGGCTTTTTTTCAGACGAAAAAACGACCATGTATAGTAAGGCTTTTTTTTTTCCGACAAAAAAACGACCATGTATAGTAAGGCTTTTTTTTCCGACAAAAAAACGACCATGTATAGTAAGGCTTTTTTTTCCGACAAAAAAACGACCATGTATAGTAAGGCTTTTTTTTCCGACAAAAAACGACCATGTATAGTAAGGCTTTTTTTTCAGACAAAAAAAACGACCATGTATAGTAAGGCTTTTTTTTCCGACAAAAAAACGACCATGTATAGTAGGGGTGTGAATTGCCTAGTACCTGACGATTCGATTCGTATCACGATTCACAGGTCACGATTCGATTCGATACCGATTAATCCCGATACGAATGGTCACGATTCGATACCGATTAATCCCGATACGAATTTATAAGTCGATTGTTGCGATTTTTTTTCATTCATGTTTAGAAAATACTAATCAGTAAGCTTGTAGAGTGTAAGATTTATATGAAAATTTATTATTTATTTATCTGAAATTTTCAGTCTTATAGAGGTTGTTTGAACAGCATTAAAATAAAAATATTAAGGCTTAATGTGCCGTTCATATAACATTCTTCCATGCTCAAGGTGTGAATCCTTAAAAAAAAAAAAAAAAAAAAAAATCGATTCTGCCGATTATTGAATCGATTCGAGAATCGCGCGATGTAGTATCGCGATATATCGCCGAATCGATTTTTTTTTAAACACCCCTAATGTATAGTAAGGCTTTTTTTTTTTCCCCAAAAACGACCATGTATAGTAAGGCATTTTTTTTCTCCCCCCCCAAAAAATAACCATGTATAGTAAGGCATTTTTTTTCTCCCAAAAAAACGACCATGTATAGTAAGGCATTTTTTTTTTCGACAAAAAAACGACCATGTATAGTAGTATAGTAAGGCTTTTTTTTTTCGACAAAAAAACAACCATGTATAGTAAGGCTTTTTTTTTCCGACAAAAAAACGACCATGTATAGTAAGGCTTTTTTTTTTTTTTTTTTTTTTTTTTTTTTAAATCCTAGTCATACTTACTAAACTCATTGCCCCTCTTTCCAGTAAACAGGCTAACAGCCCTGTGGTCTAGTGGTAGAGTGTCTACCCTCAGACACTGAAGTTGTGGGTTCGATCCCAGTCTGAGTCAAACCAAACAACCATGTATAGTAAGGCATTTTTTTTTTTCGACAAAAAAACGACCATGTATAGTAGTATAGTAAGGCTTTTTTTTTTTCGACAAAAAAACAACCATGTATAGTAAGGCTTTTTTTTTTCCGACAAAAAAACGACCATGTATAGTAAGGCTTTTTTTTTTTTTTTTTTTTAAATCCTAGTCATACTTACTAAACTCATTACCCCTCTTTCCAGTAAACAGGCTAACAGCCCTGTGGTCTAGTGGTAGAGTGTCTTCCCTCAGACACTGAAGTTGTGGGTTCGATCCCAGGCTGAGTCAAACCAAAAGACCATGTATAGTAAGGCTTTTTTTCAGACGAAAAAACGACCATGTATAGTAAGGCTTTTTTTTTTCCGACAAAAAAACGACCATGTATAGTAAGGCATTTTTTTTCCCGACAAAAAAACGACCATGTATAGTAAGGCTTTTTTTTTTCTGACAAAAAAACGACCATGTATAGTAAGGCTTTTTTTCAGACGAAAAAACGACCATGTATAGTAAGGCTTTTTTTTTTTCGACAAAAAAACGACCATGTATAGTAAGGCTTTTTTTTCCGACAAAAAAACGACCATGTATAGTAAGGCTTTTTTTTCCGACAAAAAACGACCATGTATAGTAAGGCTTTTTTTTTCCGACAAAAAACGACCATGTATAGTAAGGCTTTTTTTTTCCCGACAAAAAAACCACCATGTATAGTAAGGCTTTTTTTTCCGACGAAAAAACGACCATGTATAGTAAGGCTTTTTTTTCCGACAAAAAAACGACCATGTATAGTAAGGCTTTTTTTTTTCTGACAAAAAAACGACCATGTATACAAAGGCTTTTTTTTTCGACAAAAAAACGACCATGTATAGTAAGGCTTTTTTTTTTCTCCCCAAAAAACGACCATGTATAGTAAGGCTTTTTTTTTCGACAAAAAAACGACCATGTATAGTAAGGCTTTTTTTTCAGACAAAAAAAACGACCATGTATAGAAGGCTTTTTTTTCCGACAAAAAAACGACCATGTATAGTAAGGCTTTTTTTTCTGACAAAAAAACGACCATGTATACTAAGGCTTTTTTTTTCGACAAAAAAACGACCATGTATAGTAAGGCTTTTTTTTTTCTCCCCAAAAAACGACCATGTATAGTAAGGCTTTTTTTTTTCCCGACAAAAAAACGACCATGTATAGTAAGGCTTTTTTTTTTCTGACAAAAAAACGACCATGTATAGTAAGGCTTTTTTTCAGACGAAAAAACGACCATGTATAGTAAGGCTTTTTTTTTTCCGACAAAAAAACGACCATGTATAGTAAGGCATTTTTTTTCCCGACAAAAAAACGACCATGTATAGTAAGGCTTTTTTTTTCCCGACAAAAAAACGACCATGTATAGTAAGGCTTTTTTTTCCGACAAAAAAACGACCATGTATAGTAAGGCTTTTTTTTTCGACAAAAAAACGACCATGTATAGTAAGGCTTTTTTTTCAGACAAAAAAAACGACCATGTATAGAAGGCTTTTTTTTCCGACAAAAAAACGACCATGTATAGTAAGGCTTTTTTTTCTGACAAAAAAACGACCATGTATACTAAGGCTTTTTTTTTCGACAAAAAAACGACCATGTATAGTAAGGCTTTTTTTTTTCCCGACAAAAAAACGACCATGTATAGTAAGGCTTTTTTTTTTCTGACAAAAAAACGACCATGTATAGTAAGGCTTTTTTTCAGACGAAAAAACGACCATGTATAGTAAGGCTTTTTTTTTTTCCGACAAAAAAACGACCATGTATAGTAAGGCTTTTTTTTCCGACAAAAAAACGACCATGTATAGTAAGGCTTTTTTTTCCGACAAAAAAACGACCATGTATAGTAAGGCTTTTTTTTCCGACAAAAAAACGACCATGTATAGTAAGGCTTTTTTTTCCGACAAAAAAACGACCATGTATAGTAAGGCTTTTTTTTCCGACAAAAAACGACCATGTATAGTAAGGCTTTTTTTTCCGACAAAAAAACGACCATGTATAGTAAGGCTTTTTTTTCCGACAAAAAAAACATGTAAAGTAAGGCTTTTTTTTTCCCGACAAAAAAACGACCATGTATAGTAAGGCTTTTTTTTTCGACAAAAAAACGACCATGTATAGTAAGGCTTTTTTTTTCGACAAAAAAACGACCATGTATAGTAAGGCTTTTTTTTCAGACAAAAAAAACGACCATGTATAGAAGGCTTTTTTTTCCGACAAAAAAACGACCATGTATAGTAAGGCTTTTTTTTCTGACAAAAAAACGACCATGTATACTAAGGCTTTTTTTTTCGACAAAAAAACGACCATGTATAGTAAGGCTTTTTTTTTTCTCCCCAAAAAACGACCATGTATAGTAAGGCTTTTTTTTTTCCCGACAAAAAAACGACCATGTATAGTAAGGCTTTTTTTTTTCTGACAAAAAAACGACCATGTATAGTAAGGCTTTTTTTCAGACGAAAAAACGACCATGTATAGTAAGGCTTTTTTTTTTCCGACAAAAAAACGACCATGTATAGTAAGGCATTTTTTTTCCCGACAAAAAAACGACCATGTATAGTAAGGCTTTTTTTTCCCGACAAAAAAACGACCATGTATAGTAAGGCTTTTTTTTCCGACAAAAAAACGACCATGTATAGTAAGGCTTTTTTTTTCGACAAAAAAACGACCATGTATAGTAAGGCTTTTTTTTCAGACAAAAAAAACGACCATGTATAGAAGGCTTTTTTTTCCGACAAAAAAACGACCATGTATAGTAAGGCTTTTTTTTCTGACAAAAAAACGACCATGTATACTAAGGCTTTTTTTTTCGACAAAAAAACGACCATGTATAGTAAGGCTTTTTTTTTTCCCGACAAAAAAACGACCATGTATAGTAAGGCTTTTTTTTTTCTGACAAAAAAACGACCATGTATAGTAAGGCTTTTTTTCAGACGAAAAAACGACCATGTATAGTAAGGCTTTTTTTTTTTCCGACAAAAAAACGACCATGTATAGTAAGGCTTTTTTTTCCGACAAAAAAACGACCATGTATAGTAAGGCTTTTTTTTCCGACAAAAAAACGACCATGTATAGTAAGGCTTTTTTTTCCGACAAAAAACGACCATGTATAGTAAGGCTTTTTTTTCAGACAAAAAAACCGACCATGTATAGTAAGGCTTTTTTTTCCGACAAAAAAACGACCATGTATAGTAGGGGTGTGAATTGCCTAGTACCTGACGATTCGATTCGTATCACGATTCACAGGTCACGATTCGATTCGATACCGATTAATCCCGATACGAATGGTCACGATTCGATACCGATTAATCCCGATACGAATTTATAAGTCGATTGTTGCGATTTTTTTTCATTCATGTTTAGAAAATACTAATCAGTAAGCTTGTAGAGTGTAAGATTTATATGAAAATTTATTATTTATTTATCTGAAATTTTCAGTCTTATAGAGGTTGTTTGAACAGCATTAAAATAAAAATATTAAGGCTTAATGTGCCATTCATATAACATTCTTCCATGCTCAAGGTGTGAATCCTTAAAAAAAAAAAAATAAAAAAATAAAATAAAATAAAAAAAAAAATCGATTCTGCCGATTATTGAATCGATTCGAGAATCGCGCGATGTAGTATCGCGATATATCGCCGAATCGATTTTTTTTTAACACCCCTAATGTATAGTAAGGCTTTTTTTTTTCCCCCAAAAACGACCATGTATAGTAAGGCATTTTTTTTCTCCCCCCCCAAAAAATAACCATGTATAGTAAGGCATTTTTTTTCTCCCAAAAAAACGACCATGTATAGTAAGGCATTTTTTTTTTCGACAAAAAAACGACCATGTATAGTAGTATAGTAAGGCTTTTTTTTTTTCGACAAAAAAACAACCATGTATAGTAAGGCTTTTTTTTCCCGACAAAAAAACGACCATGTATAGTAAGGCTTTTTTTTTTCTGACAAAAAAACGACCATGTATAGTAAGGCTTTTTTTCAGACGAAAAAACGACCATGTATAGTAAGGCTTTTTTTTTTCCGACAAAAAAACGACCATGTATAGTAAGGCTTTTTTTTTTCTGACAAAAAAACGACCATGTATACTAAGGCTTTTTTTTTTCGACAAAAAAACGACCATGTATAGTAAGGCTTTTTTTCAGACGAAAAAACGACCATGTATAGTAAGGCTTTTTTTCCCGACAAAAAACGACCATGTATAGTAAGGCTTTTATTTTTCTCCCCAAAAACGACCATGTATAGTAAGGCATTTTTTTTCCCGACAAAAAAAACGACCATGTACAGTAAGGCTTTTTTTTTTCTCCCCAAAAAACGACCATGTATATAGTAAGGCATTTTTTTTCTCCCCCCCCAAAAAATAACCATGTATAGTAAGGCATTTTTTTTCTCCCAAAAAAACGACCATGTATAGTAAGGCATTTTTTTTTTCGACAAAAAAACGACCATGTATAGTAGTATAGTAAGGCTTTTTTTTTTCCGACAAAAAAACAACCATGTATAGTAAGGCTTTTTTTTTCCGACAAAAAAACGACCATGTATAGTAAGGCTTTTTTTTTATTTTTTATTTTTTTATTATTTATTTTTATTTTTTTTAAATCCTAGTCATACTTACTAAACTCATTGCCCCTCTTTCCAGTAAACAGGATTACAGCCCTGTGGTCTAGTGGTAGAGTGTCTACCCTCAGACACTGAAGTTGTGGGTTCGATCCCAGGCTGAGTCAAACCAAACGACCATGTATAGTAAGGCTTTTTTTTTCCGACAAAAAAACGACCATGTATAGTAAGGCTTTTTTTTTCAGACAAAAAAAACGACCATGTATAGTAAGGCTTTTTTTTCCGACAAAAAAACGACCATGTATAGTAAGGCTTTTTTTTTTCTGACAAAAAAACGACCATGTATACTAAGGCTTTTTTTTTCCGACAAAAAAACGACCATGTATAGTAAGGCTTTTTTTTTCCGACAAAAAAACGACCATGTAAAGTAAGGCTTTTTTTTTCCCGACAAAAAAACGACCATGTATAGTAAGGCTTTTTTTTTTCCAACAAAAAAACGACCATGTATAGTAAGGGTTTTGTTTTTTGTTTTTTTTTTTTTTGTTTTTGTTTTTTAAATCCTAGTCATACTTACTAAACTCATTGCCCCTCTTTCCAGTAAACAGGCTAACAGCCCTGTGGTCTAGTGGTAGAGTGTCTACCCTCAGACACTGAAGTTGTGGGTTCGATCGCAGGCTGAGTCAAACCAAATGACTATGTATAGTAAGGCTTTTTTTTTCCGACAAAAAAAACGACCATGTATAGGAAGGCTTTTTTTTAAGACAAAAAAAACGACCATGTATAGTAAGGCTTTTTTTTCCGACAAAAAAACGACCATGTATAGTAAGGCTTTTTTTTCCGACAAAAAAACGACCATGTATAGTAAGGCTTTTTTTTCCGACAAAAAACGACCATGTATAGTAAGGCTTTTTTTTCCGACAAAAAAACGACCATGTATAGTAAGGCTTTTTTTTCCGACAAAAAACGACCATGTATAGTAAGGCTTTTTTTTTTCTGACAAAAAAACGACCATGTATACTAAGGCTTTTTTTTTCGACAAAAAAACGACCATGTATAGTAAGGCTTTTTTTCAGACGAAAAAACGACCATGTATAGTAAGGCTTTTTTTTTTCCGACAAAAAAACGACCATGTATAGTAAGGCTTTTTTTTCCGACAAAAAACGACCATGTATAGTAAGGCTTTTTTTTCCGACAAAAAAACGACCATGTATAGTAAGGCTTTTTTTTCCGACAAAAAACGACCATGTATAGTAAGGCTTTTATTTTTCTCCCCAAAAACGACCATGTATAGTAAGGCATTTTTTTTCCCGACAAAAAAAACGACCATGTACAGTAAGGCTTTTTTTTTTCTCCCCAAAAAACGACCATGTATATAGTAAGGCATTTTTTTTCTCCCCCCCCAAAAAATAACCATGTATAGTAAGGCATTTTTTTTCTCCCAAAAAAACGACCATGTATAGTAAGGCATTTTTTTTTTCGACAAAAAAACGACCATGTATAGTAGTATAGTAAGGCTTTTTTTTTTTCGACAAAAAAACAACCATGTATAGTAAGGCTTTTTTTTTCCGACAAAAAAACGACCATGTATAGTAAGGCTTTTTTTTTTTTTTTTTTTTTTATTATTTATTTTTATTTTTTTTAAAATCCTAGTCATACTTACTAAACTCATTGCCCCTCTTTCCAGTAAACGGGTTTACAGCCCTGTGGTCTAGTGGTAGAGTGTCTACCCTCAGACACTGAAGTTGTGGGTTAGATCCCAGGCTGAGTCAAACCAAACGACCATGTATAGTAAGGCTTTTTTTTTTCGACAAAAAAACGACCATGTATAGTAAGGCTTTTTTTTTCAGACAAAAAAAACGACCATGTATAGTAAGGCTTTTTTTTCCGACAAAAAAACAACCATGTATAGTAAGGCTTTTTTTTTTCTGACAAAAAAACGACCATGTATACTAAGGCTTTTTTTTTTTCTCCCCAAAAAACTACCATGTATAGTAAGGCATTTTTTTTTCCCGACAAAAAAACGACCATGTATAGTAAGGCTTTTTTTTTTCTGACAAAAAAACGACCATGTATAGTAAGGCTTTTTTTCAGACGAAGAAACGACCATGTATAGTAAGGCTTTTTTTTTTCCGACAAAAAAACGACCATGTATAGTAAGGCTTTTTTTTCCGACAAAAAAACGACCATGTATAGTAAGGCTTTTTTTTCCGACAAAAAACGACCATGTATAGTAAGGCTTTTTTTTTCCGACAAAAAAACGACCATGTATAGTAAGGCTTTTTTTCCGACAAAAAAACGACCATGTAAAGTAAGGCTTTTTTTTTTCCCGACAAAAAAACGACCATGTATAGTAAGGCTTTTTTTTCCGACAAAAAAACGACCATGTATAGTAAGGCTTTTTTTTTTCTGACAAAAAAAAACGACCATGTATAGTAAGGCTTTTTTTTTTCTCGAAAAACGACCATGTATAGTAAGGCTTTTTTTTCCGACAAAAAAAACGACCATGTATAGTAAGGCTTTTTTTCCCGACAAAAAAAACGACCATGTACAGTAAGGCTTTTTTTTTTCTCCCAAAAAAACGACCATGTATATAGTAAGGCATTTTTTTTCTCCCCCCCAAAAAATGACCATGTATAGTAAGGCATTTTTTTTCTCCCAAAAAAACGACCATGTATAGTAAGGCTTTTTTTTTTCTCCGAAAAAAAAACGACCATGTATAGTAAGGCATTTTTTTTCTCCCCAAAAAAACGGACCATGTATAGTGAGGCATTTTTTTTCTCCCCAAAAAACGACCATGTATAGTAAGGCATTTTTTTTCTCCGAAAAAAAAAAACGACCATGTATAGTAAGGCTTTTTTTTTCGACAAAAAAACGACCATGTATAGTAAGGCTTTTTTTTTTTCTCCCCAAAAAACGACCATGTATAGTAAGGCATTTTTTTTCCCGACAAAAAAACGACCATGTATAGTAAGGCTTTTTTTTTTTCTGACAAAAAAACGACCATGTATAGTAAGGCTTTTTTTTCCGACAAAAAAACGACCATGTATAGTAAGGCTTTTTTTTCCGACAAAAAACGACCATGTATAGTAAGGCTTTTTTTCCCGACAAAAAAACCATGTAAAGTAAGGCTTTTTTTTCCCGACAAAAAAACGACCATGTATAGTAAGGCTTTTTTTTTTCTCCCCAAAAAACGACCATGTATAGTAAGGCATTTTTTTTTCCCGACAAAAAAACGACCATGTATAGTAAGGCTTTTTTTTTTCTGACAAAAAAACGACCATGTATAGTAAGGCTTTTTTTCAGACGAAAAAACGACCATGTATAGTAAGGCTTTTTTTTCCGACAAAAAACGACCATGTATAGTAAGGCTTTTTTTTTCGACAAAAAAACGACCATGTATAGTAAGGCTTTTTTTTCCGACAAAAAAACGACCATGTATAGTAAGGCTTTTTTTTCCCGACAAAAAAACCACCATGTATAGTAAGGCTTTTTTTTCCGACAAAAAACGACCATGTATACTAAGGCTTTTTTTTTCGACAAAAAAACGACCATGTATAGTAAGGCTTTTTTTTCTCCCCAAAAAACGACCATGTATAGTAAGGCATTTTTTTTTCCCGACGAAAAAACGACCATGTATAGTAAGGCTTTTTTTTTCTGACAAAAAAACGACCATGTATAGTAAGGCTTTTTTTCAGACGAAAAAACGACCATGTATAGTAAGGCTTTTTTTTCCGACAAAAAACGACCATGTATAGTAAGGCTTTTTTTTTTTCCGACAAAAAAAACGACCATGTATAGTAAGGCGTTTTTTTCCGACAAAAAAACGACCATGTATAGTAAGGCTTTTTTTTCCGACAAAAAAACGACCATGTATAGTAAGGCTTTTTTTTCCGACAAAAAACGACCATGTATAGTAAGGCTTTTTTTTCCGACAAAAAACGACCATGTATAGTAAGGCTTTTTTTTTTCTGACAAAAAAACGACCATGTATAGTAAGGCTTTTTTTTTCGACAAAAAAACGACCATGTATAGTAAGGCTTTTTTTTTCTGACAAAAAAACGACCATGTATAGTAAGGCTTTTTATTTCGACAAAAAAACGACCATGTATAGTAAGGCTTTTTTTTCCGACAAAAAAACGACCATGTATAGTAAGGCTTTTTTTTTCCCGACAAAAAAACCACCATGTATAGTAAGGCTTTTTTTTCCGACAAAAAAACGACCATGTATAGTAAGGCTTTTTTTTTTCTGACAAAAAAACGACCATGTATACTAAGGCTTTTTTTTTCGACAAAAAAACGACCATGTATAGTAAGGCTTTTTTTTTTCTCCCCAAAAAACGACCATGTATAGTAAGGCATTTTTTTTTCCCGACAAAAAAACGACCATGTATAGTAAGGCTTTTTTTTTTCTGACAAAAAAACGACCATGTATAGTAAGGCTTTTTTTCAGACGAAAAAACGACCATGTATAGTAAGGCTTTTTTTTCCGACAAAAAACGACCATGTATAGTAAGGCTTTTTTTTTTTTCCGACAAAAAAACGACCATGTATACTAAGGCTTTTTTTTTCGCCAAAAAAACGACCATGTACAGTAAGGCTTTTTTTTCCGACGAAAAAACGACCATGTATAGTAACTCTTTTTTTTTTTTTTTTTTTTTTTTTTTTTTTTTTTTTTTTTTTTTTTTAAATCCTAGTCATACTTACAAAACTCATTGCCCCTCTTTCCAGTAAACAGGCTAACAGCCCTGTGGTCTAGTGGTGGAGTGTCTACCCTCAGACACTGAAGTTGTGGGTTCGATCCCAGGCTGAGTCAAACCAAATGACCATGTATAGTAAGGCTTTTTTTTTCCGACAAAAAAACGACCATGTATAGTAAGGCTTTTTTTTCCGACAAAAAAACGACCATGTATAGTAAGGCTTTTTTTTTCCCGACAAAAAAACGACCATGTATAGTAAGGCTTTTTTTTCTGACAAAAAAACGACCATGTATAGTAAGGCTTTTTTTTCAGACGAAAAAACGACCATGTATAGTAAGGCTTTTTTTTTTCCGACAAAAAAACGACCATGTATAGTAAGGCTTTTTTTTCCGACAAAAAAACGACCATGTATAGTAAGGCTTTTTTTTCCGACAAAAAACGACCATGTATAGTAAGGCTTTTTTCTTCCGACAAAAAAACGACCATGTATAGTAAGGCTTTTTTTTTTCTGACAAAAAAACGACCATGTATAGTAAGGCTTTTTATTTCGACAAAAAAACGACCATGTATAGTAAGGCTTTTTTTTCCGACAAAAAAACGACCATGTATAGTAAGGCTTTTTTTTTCCAACAAAAAAACGACCATGTATAGTAAGGGTTTTTTTTGTTTGTTTTTTTTTTGTTGTTTTTTTAAAATCCTAGTCATACTTACTAAACTTATTGCCCCTCTTTCCAGTAAACAGGCTAACAGCCCTGTGGTCTAGTGGTAGAGTGTCTACCCTCAGACACTGAAGTTGTGGGTTCGATCGCAGGCTGAGTCAAACCAAATGACCATGTATAGTACGGCTTTTTTTTTCCGACAAAAAAAACGACCATGTATAGTAAGGCTTTTTTTTCCGACAAAAAAACGACCATGTATAGTAAGGCTTTTTTTTTCCCGACAAAAAAACGACCATGTATAGTAAGGCTTTTTTTTCTGACAAAAAAACGACCATGTATAGTAAGGCTTTTTTTTCAGACGAAAAAACGACCATGTATAGTAAGGCTTTTTTTTTTCCGACAAAAAAACGACCATGTATAGTAAGGCTTTTTTCTTCCGACAAAAAAACGACCATGTATAGTAAGGCTTTTTTTTTTCTGACAAAAAAACGACCATGTATAGTAAGGCTTTTTATTTCGACAAAAAAACGACCATGTATAGTAAGGCTTTTTTTTCCGACAAAAAAACGACCATGTATAGTAAGGCTTTTTTTTTCCAACAAAAAAACGACCATGTATAGTAAGGGTTTTTTTTGTTTGTTTTTTTTTTGTTGTTTTTTTAAAATCCTAGTCATACTTACTAAACTTATTGCCCCTCTTTCCAGTAAACAGGCTAACAGCCCTGTGGTCTAGTGGTAGAGTGTCTACCCTCAGACACTGAAGTTGTGGGTTCGATCGCAGGCTGAGTCAAACCAAATGACCATGTATAGTACGGCTTTTTTTTTCCGACAAAAAAAACGACCATGTATAGTAAGGCTTTTTTTTCCGACAAAAAAACGACCATGTATAGTAAGGCTTTTTTTTTCCCGACAAAAAAACGACCATGTATAGTAAGGCTTTTTTTTCTGACAAAAAAACGACCATGTATAGTAAGGCTTTTTTTTCAGACGAAAAAACGACCATGTATAGTAAGGCTTTTTTTTTTCCGACAAAAAAACGACCATGTATAGTAAGGCTTTTTTTTCCGACAAAAAAACGACCATGTATAGTAAGGCTTTTTTTTCCGACAAAAAACGACCATGTATAGTAAGGCTTTTTTCTTCCGACAAAAAAACGACCATGTATAGTAAGGCTTTTTTTTTTCTGACAAAAAAACGACCATGTATAGTAAGGCTTTTTATTTCGACAAAAAAACGACCATGTATAGTAAGGCTTTTTTTTCCGACAAAAAAACGACCATGTATAGTAAGGCTTTTTTTTCCAACAAAAAAACGACCATGTATAGTAAGGGTTTTTTTTGTTGTTTTTTTTGTTGTTGTTTTTTTAAAATCCTAGTCATACTTACTAAACTTATTGCCCCTCTTTCCAGTAAACAGGCTAACAGCCCTGTGGTCTAGTGGTAGAGTGTCTACCCTCAGACACTGAAGTTGTGGGTTCGATCGCAGGCTGAGTCAAACCAAATGACCATGTATAGTACGGCTTTTTTTTTCCGACAAAAAAAACGACCATGTATAGTAAGGCTTTTTTTTCCGACAAAAAAACGACCATGTATAGTAAGGCTTTTTTTTCCGACAAAAAAACGACCATGTATAGTAAGGCTTTTTTTTCCGACAAAAAACGACCATGTATAGTAAGGCTTTTTTTTCCGACAAAAAAACGACCATGTATAGTAAGGCTTTTTTTTCCGACAAAAAAACGACCATGTAAAGTAAGGCTTTTTTTTTTCTGACAAAAAAACGACCATGTATAGTAAGGCTTTTTATTTCGACAAAAAAACGACCATGTATAGTAAGGCTTTTTTTTCCGACAAAAAAACGACCATGTATAGTAAGGCTTTTTTTTCCGACAAAAAAACGACCATGTATAGTAAGGCTTTTTATTTCGACAAAAAAACGACCATGTATAGTAAGGCTTTTTTTTTCCCGACAAAAAAACGACCATGTATAGTAAGGCTTTTTTTTCCGACAAAAAACGACCATGTATAGTAAGGCTTTTTTTTTCTGACAAAAAAACGACCATGTATAGTAAGGCTTTTTTTTCCGACAAAAAAACAACCATGTATAGTAAGGCTTTTTTTTTTTCTGACAAAAAAACGACCATGTATACTAAGGCTTTTTTTTTCGACAAAAAAACGACCATGTATAGTAAGGCTTTTTTTCTTCTCCCCAAAAAACGACCATGTATATATAGTAAGGCATTTTTTTTTCCCGACAAAAAAACGACCATGTATAGTAAGGCTTTTTTTTTTCAGACGAAAAAACGACCATGTATAGTAAGGCTTTTTTTTCCGACAAAAAACGACCATGTATAGTAAGGCTTTTTTTTTTTCCGACAAAAAAACGACCATGTATACTAAGGCTTTTTATTTCGACAAAAAAACGACCATGTATAGTAAGGCTTTTTTTTCCGACAAAAAAACGACCATGTATAGTAAGGCTTTTTTTTTCCCGACAAAAAAACCACCATGTATAGTAAGGCTTTTTTTTCCGACAAAAAAACGACCATGTATAGTAAGGCTTTTTTTTTTCTGACAAAAAAACGACCATGTATACTAAGGCTTTTTTTTTCGACAAAAAAACGACCATGTATAGTAAGGCTTTTTTTTTTCTCCCCAAAAAACGACCATGTATAGTAAGGCTTTTTTTTTTCTGACAAAAAAACGACCATGTATAGTAAGGCTTTTTTTCAGACGAAAAAACGACCATGTATAGTAAGGCTTTTTTTTCCGACAAAAAACGACCATGTATAGTAAGGCTTTTTTTTTTTCCGACAAAAAAACGACCATGTATACTAAGGCTTTTTTTTTCGCCAAAAAAACGACCATGTACAGTAAGGCTTTTTTTTCCGACGAAAAAACGACCATGTATAGTAAGGCTTTTTTTTTTCTGACAAAAAAACGACCATGTATAGTAAGGCTTTTTTTTTCGACAAAAAAACGACCATGTATAGTAAGGCTTTTTTTTTTCTGACAAAAAAACGACCATGTATAGTAAGGCTTTTTATTTCGACAAAAAAACGACCATGTATAGTAAGGCTTTTTTTTCCGACAAAAAAACGACCATGTATAGTAAGGCTTTTTTTTCCGACAAAAAACGACCATGTATAGTAAGGCTTTTTTTTCCGACAAAAAAACGACCATTTAAAGTAAGGCTTTTTTTTTCCCGACAAAAAAACGACCATGTATAGTAAGGCTTTTTTTTTCCCGACAAAAAAACGACCATGTATAGTAAGGCTTTTTTTTCCGACAAAAAAACGACCATGTATAGTAAGGCTTTTTTTTTCTGACAAAAAAACGACCATGTATAGTAAGGCTTTTTTTTTCGACAAAAAAACGACCATGTATAGTAAGGCTTTTTTTTTTCTGACAAAAAAACGACCATGTATAGTAAGGCTTTTTATTTCGACAAAAAAACGACCATGTATAGTAAGGCTTTTTTTTCCGACAAAAAAACGACCATGTATAGTAAGGCTTTTTTTTCCGACAAAAAACGACCATGTATAGTAAGGCTTTTTTTTTCCGACAAAAAAACGACCATGTATAGTAAGGCTTTTTTTTCCGACAAAAAAACGACCATGTAAAGTAAGGCTTTTTTTTTCCCGACAAAAAAACGACCATGTATAGTAAGGCTTTTTTTTCCGACAAAAAACGACCATGTATAGTAAGGCTTTTTTTTTTCTGACAAAAAAACGACCATGTATAGTAAGGCTTTTTTTTCCGACAAAAAAACGACCATGTATAGTAAGGCTTTTTTTTCCGACAAAAAACGACCATGTAAGGCTTTTTTTTTCCGACAAAAAAACGACCATGTAAAGTAAGGCTTTTTTTTTCCCGACAAAAAAACGACCATGTATAGTAAGGCTTTTTTTTCCGACAAAAAACGACCATGTATAGTAAGGCTTTTTTTTTCGACAAAAAAACGACCATGTATACTAAGGCTTTTTTTTTCGACAAAAAAACGACCATGTATAGTAAGGCTTTTTTTTTTCTCCCCAAAAAACGACCATGTATAGTAAGGCATTTTTTTTTCCCGACAAAAAAACGACCATGTATAGTAAGGCTTTTTTTTTTCTGACAAAAAAACGACCATGTATAGTAAGGCTTTTTTTCAGACGAAAAAACGACCATGTATAGTAAGGCTTTTTTTTCCGACAAAAAACGACCATGTATAGTAAGGCTTTTTTTTTTCCGACAAAAAAACGACCATGTATACTAAGGCTTTTTATTTCGACAAAAAAACGACCATGTATAGTAAGGCTTTTTTTTTCGACAAAAAAACGACCATGTATACTAAGGCTTTTTTTTTCGACAAAAAAACGACCATGTATAGTAAGGCTTTTTTTTTTCTCCCCAAAAAACGACCATGTATAGTAAGGCATTTTTTTTTCCCGACAAAAAAACGACCATGTATAGTAAGGCTTTTTTTTTTCTGACAAAAAAACGACCATGTATAGTAAGGCTTTTTTTCAGACGAAAAAACGACCATGTATAGTAAGGCTTTTTTTTCCGACAAAAAACGACCATGTATAGTAAGGCTTTTTTTTTTTCCGACAAAAAAACGACCATGTATACTAAGGCTTTTTATTTCGACAAAAAAACGACCATGTATAGTAAGGCTTTTTTTTCCGACAAAAAAACGACCATGTATAGTAAGGCTTTTTTTTTCCCGACAAAAAAACCACCATGTATAGTAAGGCTTTTTTTTCCGACAAAAAAACGACCATGTATAGTAAGGCTTTTTTTTTTCTGACAAAAAAACGACCATGTATACTAAGGCTTTTTTTTTCGACAAAAAAACGACCATGTATAGTAAGGCTTTTTTTTTTCTCCCCAAAAAACGACCATGTATAGTAAGGCATTTTTTTTTCCCGACAAAAAAACGACCATGTATAGTAAGGCTTTTTTTTTTCTGACAAAAAAACGACCATGTATAGTAAGGCTTTTTTTCAGACGAAAAAACGACCATGTATAGTAAGGCTTTTTTTTCCGACAAAAAACGACCATGTATAGTAAGGCTTTTTTTTTTTCCGACAAAAAAACGACCATGTATACTAAGGCTTTTTTTTTCGCCAAAAAAACGACCATGTACAGTAAGGCTTTTTTTTCCGACGAAAAAACGACCATGTATAGTAAGGCTTTTTTTTTTCTGACAAAAAAACGACCATGTATAGTAAGGCTTTTTTTTTCGACAAAAAAACGACCATGTATAGTAAGGCTTTTTTTTTTCTGACAAAAAAACGACCATGTATAGTAAGGCTTTTTATTTCGACAAAAAAACGACCATGTATAGTAAGGCTTTTTTTTTCGACAAAAAAACGACCATGTATAGTAAGGCTTTTTTTTCCGACAAAAAACGACCATGTAAGGCTTTTTTTTCCGACAAAAAAACGACCATGTAAAGTAAGGCTTTTTTTTTCCCGACAAAAAAACGACCATGTATAGTAAGGCTTTTTTTTCCGACAAAAAACGACCATGTATAGTAAGGCTTTTTTTTTTCTGACAAAAAAACGACCATGTATAGTAAGGCTTTTTTTTTCGACAAAAAAACGACCATGTATAGTAAGGCTTTTTTTTTCTGACAAAAAAACGACCATGTATAGTAAGGCTTTTTATTTCGACAAAAAAACGACCATGTATAGTAAGGCTTTTTTTTCCGACAAAAAAACGACCATGTATAGTAAGGCTTTTTTTTTCCCGACAAAAAAACGACCATGTATAGTAAGGCTTTTTTTTCCGACAAAAAAACGACCATGTATAGTAAGGCTTTTTTTTTTCTGACAAAAAAACGACCATGTATACTAAGGCTTTTTTTTTCGACAAAAAAACGACCATGTATAGTAAGGCTTTTTTTTCCGACAAAAAACGACCATGTATAGTAAGGCTTTTTTTTTTTCCGACAAAAAAACGACCATGTATACTAAGGCTTTTTTTTTCGCCAAAAAAACGACCATGTACAGTAAGGCTTTTTTTTCCGACGAAAAAACGACCATGTATAGTAACTCTTTTTTTTTTTTTTTTTTAAATCCTAGTCATACTTACAAAACTCATTGCCCCTCTTTCCAGTAAACAGGCTAACAGCCCTGTGGTCTAGTGGTAGAGTGTCTACCCTCAGACACTGAAGTTGTGGGTTCGATCCCAGGCTGAGTCAAACCAAATGACCATGTATAGTAAGGCTTTTTTTTTCCGACAAAAAAACGACCATGTATAGTAAGGCTTTTTTTTTTCAGACAAAAAAAACGACCATGTATAGTAAGGCTTTTTTTTCCGACAAAAAAACGACCATGTATAGTAAGGCTTTTTTTTTCCCTACAAAAAAACGACCATGTATAGTAAGGCTTTTTTTCAGACGAAAAAACGACCATGTATAGTAAGGCTTTTTTTTTTCCGACCAAAAAACGACCATGTATAGTAAGGCTTTTTTTTCCGACAAAAAAACGACCATGTATAGTAAGGCTTTTTTTTCCGACAAAAAGCGACCATGTATAGTAAGGCTTTTTTCTTCCGACAAAAAAACGACCATGTATAGTAAGGCTTTTTTTTTTCTGACAAAAAAACGACCATGTATAGTAAGGCTTTTTATTTCGACAAAAAAACGACCATGTATAGTAAGGCTTTTTTTTCCGACAAAAAAACGACCATGTATAGTAAGGCTTTTTTTTTTCCAACAAAAAAACGACCATGTATAGTAAGGGTTTTTTTTTTTTTTTTTTTTTTTTTTTTAAATCCTAGTCATACTTACTAAACTTATTGCCCCTCTTTCCAGTAAACAGGCTAACAGCCCTGTGGTCTAGTGGTAGAGTGTCTACCCTCAGACACTGAAGTTGTGGGTTCGATCGCAGGCTGAGTCAAACCAAATGACCATGTATAGTAAGGCTTTTTTTTTCCGACAAAAAAAACGACCATGTATAGTAAGGCTTTTTTTTCCGACAAAAAAACGACCATGTATAGTAAGGCTTTTTTTTCCGACAAAAAAACGACCATGTATAGTAAGGCTTTTTTTTCCGACAAAAAACGACCATGTATAGTAAGGCTTTTTTTTTCCGACAAAAAAACGACCATGTATAGTAAGGCTTTTTTTTCCGACAAAAAAACGACCATGTAAAGTAAGGCTTTTTTTTTCCCGACAAAAAAACGACCATGTATAGTAAGGCTTTTTTTTCCGACAAAAAACGACCATGTATAGTAAGGCTTTTTTTTTTCTGACAAAAAAACGACCATGTATAGTAAGGCTTTTTTTTTCGACAAAAAAACGACCATGTATAGTAAGGCTTTTTTTTTTCTGACAAAAAAACGACCATGTATAGTAAGGCTTTTTATTTCGACAAAAAAACGACCATGTATATATAGTAAGGCTTTTTTTTCCGACAAAAAAACGACCATGTATCCATCCATCCATCCATTTTCTTGACCGCTTATTCCTCACAAGGGTCGCGGGGGCTGCTGGCGCCTATCTCAGCTGGCTCTGGGCAGTAGGCGGGGGACACCCTGGACTGGTTGCCAACCAATAGCAGACGACCATGTATAGTAAGGCTTTTTTTTTCCCGACAAAAAAAACCACCATGTATAGTAAGGCTTTTTTTTCCGACGAAAAAACGACCATGTATAGTAAGGCTTTTTTTTCCGACAAAAAAACGACCATGTATAGTAAGGCTTTTTTTTTTCTGACAAAAAAACGACCATGTATACTAAGGCTTTTTTTTTCGACAAAAAAACGACCATGTATAGTAAGGCTTTTTTTTTTCTCCCCAAAAAACGACCATGTAAGGCATTTTTTTTTCCCGACAAAAAAACGACCATGTATAGTAAGGCTTTTTTTTTTCTGACAAAAAAACGACCATGTATAGTAAGGCTTTTTTTCAGACGAAAAAACGACCATGTATAGTAAGGCTTTTTTTTTCCGACAAAAAAACGACCATGTATAGTAGGGGTGTTAAAAAAAAATCGATTCGGCGATATATCGCGATACTACATCGCGCGATTCTCGAATCGATTGAATAATCGGCAGAATCGATTTTTTTATTTTTTATTTTTTATTTTTTGTTTTTTTTTATTTTTTTTTTAGGATTCACACCTTGAGCATGGAAGAATGTTATATGAACGGCACATTAAGCCTTAATATTTTTATTTTAATGCTGTTCAAATGTGAAACAGATTGCAAACTGTTTGTGTACAGTGGCTCACGGTTATAAGCCTCAAGTTTTAGATAAATATATTCATACAAATCTTACAGTGTACATGTACAAATTTACTGATAGTATTTTCTAAATTTGAATGGAAAAAATCGCAACAATCGACTTATAAATTCGTATCGGGATTAATCGGTATCGAATCGTGACCATTCGTATCGGGATTAATCGGTATCGAATCGAATCGTGACCTGTGAATCGTGATACGAATCGAATCGTCAGGTACTAGGCAATTCACACCCCTAATGTATAGTAAGGCTTTTTTTTCCGACAAAAAAACGACCATGTATAGTAAGGCTTTTTTTTTCCGACAAAAAAACGACCATGTATAGTAAGGCTTTTTTTTCCGACAAAAAACGACCATGTATAGTAAGGCTTTTTTTTTCCGACAAAAAAACGACCATGTATAGTAAGGCTTTTTTTTCCGACAAAAAAACCATGTAAAGTAAGGCTTTTTTTTTCCCGACAAAAAAACGACCATGTATAGTAAGGCTTTTTTTTCCGACAAAAAAACGACCATGTATAGTAAGGCTTTTTTTTTTCTGACAAAAAAACGACCATGTATAGTAAGGCTTTTTTTTTCGACAAAAAAACGACCATGTATAGTAAGGCTTTTTTTTTTCTGACAAAAAAACGACCATGTATACTAAGGCTTTTTTTTTCGACAAAAAAACGACCATGTATAGTAAGGCTTTTTTTTTTCTCCCCAAAAAACGACCATGTATAGTAAGGCATTTTTTTTTCCCGACAAAAAAACGACCATGTATAGTAAGGCTTTTTTTTTTCTGACAAAAAAACGACCATGTATAGTAAGGCTTTTTTTCAGACGAAAAAACGACCATGTATAGTAAGGCTTTTTTTTTTTCCGACAAAAAAACGACCATGTATAGTAAGGCTTTTTTTTCCGACAAAAAAACGACCATGTATAGTAAGGCTTTTTTTTTTCTCCCCAAAAAACGACCATGTATAGTAAGGCATTTTTTTTTCCCGACAAAAAAACGACCATGTATAGTAAGGCTTTTTTTCAGACGAAAAAACGACCATGTATAGTAAGGCTTTTTTTTCCGACAAAAAACGACCATGTATAGTAAGGCTTTTTTTTTCGACAAAAAAACGACCATGTATAGTAAGGCTTTTTTTTCCGACAAAAAAACGACCATGTATAGTAAGGCTTTTTTTTCCCGACAAAAAAACCACCATGTATAGTAAGGCTTTTTTTTCCGACAAAAAACGACCATGTATAGTAAGGCTTTTTTTTTTCTGACAAAAAAACGACCATGTATACTAAGGCTTTTTTTTTCGACAAAAAAACGACCATGTATAGTAAGGCTTTTTTTTCTCCCCAAAAAACGACCATGTATAGTAAGGCATTTTTTTTTCCCGACGAAAAAACGACCATGTATAGTAAGGCTTTTTTTTTCTGACAAAAAAACGACCATGTATAGTAAGGCTTTTTTTCAGACGAAAAAACGACCATGTATAGTAAGGCTTTTTTTTCCGACAAAAAACGACCATGTATAGTAAGGCTTTTTTTTTTTCCGACAAAAAAAACGACCATGTATAGTAAGGCGTTTTTTTCCGACAAAAAAACGACCATGTATAGTAAGGCTTTTTTTTCCGACAAAAAAACGACCATGTATAGTAAGGCTTTTTTTTCCGACAAAAAACGACCATGTATAGTAAGGCTTTTTTTTCCGACAAAAAACGACCATGTATAGTAAGGCTTTTTTTTTTCTGACAAAAAAACGACCATGTATAGTAAGGCTTTTTTTTTCGACAAAAAAACGACCATGTATAGTAAGGCTTTTTTTTTCTGACAAAAAAACGACCATGTATAGTAAGGCTTTTTATTTCGACAAAAAAACGACCATGTATAGTAAGGCTTTTTTTTCCGACAAAAAAACGACCATGTATAGTAAGGCTTTTTTTTTCCCGACAAAAAAACCACCATGTATAGTAAGGCTTTTTTTTCCGACAAAAAAACGACCATGTATAGTAAGGCTTTTTTTTTTCTGACAAAAAAACGACCATGTATACTAAGGCTTTTTTTTTCGACAAAAAAACGACCATGTATAGTAAGGCTTTTTTTTTTCTCCCCAAAAAACGACCATGTATAGTAAGGCATTTTTTTTTCCCGACAAAAAAACGACCATGTATAGTAAGGCTTTTTTTTTTCTGACAAAAAAACGACCATGTATAGTAAGGCTTTTTTTCAGACGAAAAAACGACCATGTATAGTAAGGCTTTTTTTTCCGACAAAAAACGACCATGTATAGTAAGGCTTTTTTTTTTTCCGACAAAAAAACGACCATGTATACTAAGGCTTTTTTTTTCGCCAAAAAAACGACCATGTACAGTAAGGCTTTTTTTTCCGACGAAAAAACGACCATGTATAGTAACTCTTTTTTTTTTTTTTTTTTTTTTTTTTTTTTTTTTTTTTTTTTTTAAATCCTAGTCATACTTACAAAACTCATTGCCCCTCTTTCCAGTAAACAGGCTAACAGCCCTGTGGTCTAGTGGTGGAGTGTCTACCCTCAGACACTGAAGTTGTGGGTTCGATCCCAGGCTGAGTCAAACCAAATGACCATGTATAGTAAGGCTTTTTTTTTCCGACAAAAAAACGACCATGTATAGTAAGGCTTTTTTTTCCGACAAAAAAACGACCATGTATAGTAAGGCTTTTTTTTTCCAACAAAAAAACGACCATGTATAGTAAGGGTTTTTTTTGTTGTTTTTTTTGTTGTTGTTTTTTTAAAATCCTAGTCATACTTACTAAACTTATTGCCCCTCTTTCCAGTAAACAGGCTAACAGCCCTGTGGTCTAGTGGTAGAGTGTCTACCCTCAGACACTGAAGTTGTGGGTTCGATCGCAGGCTGAGTCAAACCAAATGACCATGTATAGTACGGCTTTTTTTTTCCGACAAAAAAACGACCATGTATAGTAAGGCTTTTTTTTTCGACAAAAAAACGACCATGTATAGTAAGGCTTTTTTTTTTCTGACAAAAAAACGACCATGTATACTAAGGCTTTTTTTTTCGACAAAAAAACGACCATGTATAGTAAGGCTTTTTTTTTTCTCCCCAAAAAACGACCATGTAAGGCATTTTTTTTTCCCGACAAAAAAACGACCATGTATAGTAAGGCTTTTTTTTTTCTGACAAAAAAACGACCATGTATAGTAAGGCTTTTTTTCAGACGAAAAAACGACCATGTATAGTAAGGCTTTTTTTTTCCGACAAAAAAACGACCATGTATAGTAGGGGTGTTAAAAAAAAATCGATTCGGCGATATATCGCGATACTACATCGCGCGATTCTCGAATCGATTGAATAATCGGCAGAATCGATTTTTTTATTTTTTATTTTTTATTTTTTGTTTTTTTTTATTTTTTTTTTAGGATTCACACCTTGAGCATGGAAGAATGTTATATGAACGGCACATTAAGCCTTAATATTTTTATTTTAATGCTGTTCAAATGTGAAACAGATTGCAAACTGTTTGTGTACAGTGGCTCACGGTTATAAGCCTCAAGTTTTAGATAAATATATTCATACAAATCTTACAGTGTACATGTACAAATTTACTGATAGTATTTTCTAAATTTGAATGGAAAAAATCGCAACAATCGACTTATAAATTCGTATCGGGATTAATCGGTATCGAATCGTGACCATTCGTATCGGGATTAATCGGTATCGAATCGAATCGTGACCTGTGAATCGTGATACGAATCGAATCGTCAGGTACTAGGCAATTCACACCCCTAATGTATAGTAAGGCTTTTTTTTCCGACAAAAAAACGACCATGTATAGTAAGGCTTTTTTTTTCCGACAAAAAAACGACCATGTATAGTAAGGCTTTTTTTTCCGACAAAAAACGACCATGTATAGTAAGGCTTTTTTTTTCCGACAAAAAAACGACCATGTATAGTAAGGCTTTTTTTTCCGACAAAAAAACCATGTAAAGTAAGGCTTTTTTTTTCCCGACAAAAAAACGACCATGTATAGTAAGGCTTTTTTTTCCGACAAAAAAACGACCATGTATAGTAAGGCTTTTTTTTTTCTGACAAAAAAACGACCATGTATAGTAAGGCTTTTTTTCAGACGAAAAAACGACCATGTATAGTAAGGCTTTTTTTTCCGACAAAAAACGACCATGTATAGTAAGGCTTTTTTTTTTTCCGACAAAAAAAACGACCATGTATAGTAAGGCGTTTTTTTCCGACAAAAAAACGACCATGTATAGTAAGGCTTTTTTTTCCGACAAAAAAACGACCATGTATAGTAAGGCTTTTTTTTCCGACAAAAAACGACCATGTATAGTAAGGCTTTTTTTTCCGACAAAAAACGACCATGTATAGTAAGGCTTTTTTTTTTCTGACAAAAAAACGACCATGTATAGTAAGGCTTTTTTTTTCGACAAAAAAACGACCATGTATAGTAAGGCTTTTTTTTTCTGACAAAAAAACGACCATGTATAGTAAGGCTTTTTATTTCGACAAAAAAACGACCATGTATAGTAAGGCTTTTTTTTCCGACAAAAAAACGACCATGTATAGTAAGGCTTTTTTTTTCCCGACAAAAAAACCACCATGTATAGTAAGGCTTTTTTTTCCGACAAAAAAACGACCATGTATAGTAAGGCTTTTTTTTTTCTGACAAAAAAACGACCATGTATACTAAGGCTTTTTTTTTCGACAAAAAAACGACCATGTATAGTAAGGCTTTTTTTTTTCTCCCCAAAAAACGACCATGTATAGTAAGGCATTTTTTTTTCCCGACAAAAAAACGACCATGTATAGTAAGGCTTTTTTTTTTCTGACAAAAAAACGACCATGTATAGTAAGGCTTTTTTTCAGACGAAAAAACGACCATGTATAGTAAGGCTTTTTTTTCCGACAAAAAACGACCATGTATAGTAAGGCTTTTTTTTTTTCCGACAAAAAAACGACCATGTATACTAAGGCTTTTTTTTTCGCCAAAAAAACGACCATGTACAGTAAGGCTTTTTTTTCCGACGAAAAAACGACCATGTATAGTAACTCTTTTTTTTTTTTTTTTTTTTTTTTTTTTTTTTTTTTTTTTTTAAAATCCTAGTCATACTTACAAAACTCATTGCCCCTCTTTCCAGTAAACAGGCTAACAGCCCTGTGGTCTAGTGGTGGAGTGTCTACCCTCAGACACTGAAGTTGTGGGTTCGATCCCAGGCTGAGTCAAACCAAATGACCATGTATAGTAAGGCTTTTTTTTTCCGACAAAAAAACGACCATGTATAGTAAGGCTTTTTTTTCCGACAAAAAAACGACCATGTATAGTAAGGCTTTTTTTTTCCCGACAAAAAAACGACCATGTATAGTAAGGCTTTTTTTTCTGACAAAAAAACGACCATGTATAGTAAGGCTTTTTTTTCAGACGAAAAAACGACCATGTGTAGTAAGGCTTTTTTTTTCCGACAAAAAAACGACCATGTATAGTAAGGCTTTTTTTTCCGACAAAAAAACGACCATGTATAGTAAGGCTTTTTTTTCCGACAAAAAACGACCATGTATAGTAAGGCTTTTTTCTTCCGACAAAAAAACGACCATGTATAGTAAGGCTTTTTTTTTTCTGACAAAAAAACGACCATGTATAGTAAGGCTTTTTATTTCGACAAAAAAACGACCATGTATAGTAAGGCTTTTTTTTCCGACAAAAAAACGACCATGTATAGTAAGGCTTTTTTTTTCCAACAAAAAAACGACCATGTATAGTAAGGGTTTTTTTTGTTTGTTTTTTTTTTGTTGTTTTTTTAAAATCCTAGTCATACTTACTAAACTTATTGCCCCTCTTTCCAGTAAACAGGCTAACAGCCCTGTGGTCTAGTGGTAGAGTGTCTACCCTCAGACACTGAAGTTGTGGGTTCGATCGCAGGCTGAGTCAAACCAAATGACCATGTATAGTACGGCTTTTTTTTTCCGACAAAAAAAACGACCATGTATAGTAAGGCTTTTTTTTCCGACAAAAAAACGACCATGTATAGTAAGGCTTTTTTTTTCCCGACAAAAAAACGACCATGTATAGTAAGGCTTTTTTTTCTGACAAAAAAACGACCATGTATAGTAAGGCTTTTTTTTCAGACGAAAAAACGACCATGTATAGTAAGGCTTTTTTTTTTCCGACAAAAAAACGACCATGTATAGTAAGGCTTTTTTTTCCGACAAAAAAACGACCATGTATAGTAAGGCTTTTTTTTCCGACAAAAAACGACCATGTATAGTAAGGCTTTTTTCTTCCGACAAAAAAACGACCATGTATAGTAAGGCTTTTTTTTTTCTGACAAAAAAACGACCATGTATAGTAAGGCTTTTTATTTCGACAAAAAAACGACCATGTATAGTAAGGCTTTTTTTTCCGACAAAAAAACGACCATGTATAGTAAGGCTTTTTTTTTCCAACAAAAAAACGACCATGTATAGTAAGGGTTTTTTTTGTTGTTTTTTTTGTTGTTGTTTTTTTAAAATCCTAGTCATACTTACTAAACTTATTGCCCCTCTTTCCAGTAAACAGGCTAACAGCCCTGTGGTCTAGTGGTAGAGTGTCTACCCTCAGACACTGAAGTTGTGGGTTCGATCGCAGGCTGAGTCAAACCAAATGACCATGTATAGTACGGCTTTTTTTTTCCGACAAAAAAAACGACCATGTATAGTAAGGCTTTTTTTTCCGACAAAAAAACGACCATGTATAGTAAGGCTTTTTTTTCCGACAAAAAAACGACCATGTATAGTAAGGCTTTTTTTTCAGACGAAAAAACGACCATGTGTAGTAAGGCTTTTTTTTTCCGACAAAAAAACGACCATGTATAGTAAGGCTTTTTTTTCCGACAAAAAAACGACCATGTATAGTAAGGCTTTTTTTTCCGACAAAAAACGACCATGTATAGTAAGGCTTTTTTCTTCCGACAAAAAAACGACCATGTATAGTAAGGCTTTTTTTTTTCTGACAAAAAAACGACCATGTATAGTAAGGCTTTTTATTTCGACAAAAAAACGACCATGTATAGTAAGGCTTTTTTTTCCGACAAAAAAACGACCATGTATAGTAAGGCTTTTTTTTTCCAACAAAAAAACGACCATGTATAGTAAGGGTTTTTTTTGTTTGTTTTTTTTTTGTTGTTTTTTTAAAAATCCTAGTCATACTTACTAAACTTATTGCCCCTCTTTCCAGTAAACAGGCTAACAGCCCTGTGGTCTAGTGGTAGAGTGTCTACCCTCAGACACTGAAGTTGTGGGTTCGATCGCAGGCTGAGTCAAACCAAATGACCATGTATAGTACGGCTTTTTTTTTCCGACAAAAAAAACGACCATGTATAGTAAGGCTTTTTTTTCCGACAAAAAAACGACCATGTATAGTAAGGCTTTTTTTTTCCCGACAAAAAAACGACCATGTATAGTAAGGCTTTTTTTTCTGACAAAAAAACGACCATGTATAGTAAGGCTTTTTTTTCAGACGAAAAAACGACCATGTATAGTAAGGCTTTTTTTTTTCCGACAAAAAAACGACCATGTATAGTAAGGCTTTTTTTTCCGACAAAAAAACGACCATGTATAGTAAGGCTTTTTTTTCCGACAAAAAACGACCATGTATAGTAAGGCTTTTTTCTTCCGACAAAAAAACGACCATGTATAGTAAGGCTTTTTTTTTTCTGACAAAAAAACGACCATGTATAGTAAGGCTTTTTATTTCGACAAAAAAACGACCATGTATAGTAAGGCTTTTTTTTCCGACAAAAAAACGACCATGTATAGTAAGGCTTTTTTTTTCCAACAAAAAAACGACCATGTATAGTAAGGGTTTTTTTTGTTGTTTTTTTTGTTGTTTTTTTAAAATCCTAGTCATACTTACTAAACTTATTGCCCCTCTTTCCAGTAAACAGGCTAACAGCCCTGTGGTCTAGTGGTAGAGTGTCTACCCTCAGACACTGAAGTTGTGGGTTCGATCGCAGGCTGAGTCAAACCAAATGACCATGTATAGTACGGCTTTTTTTTTCCGACAAAAAAAACGACCATGTATAGTAAGGCTTTTTTTTCCGACAAAAAAACGACCATGTATAGTAAGGCTTTTTTTTCCGACAAAAAAACGACCATGTATAGTAAGGCTTTTTTTTCCGACAAAAAACGACCATGTATAGTAAGGCTTTTTTTTCCGACAAAAAAACGACCATGTATAGTAAGGCTTTTTTTTCCGACAAAAAAACGACCATGTAAAGTAAGGCTTTTTTTTTTCTGACAAAAAAACGACCATGTATAGTAAGGCTTTTTATTTCGACAAAAAAACGACCATGTATAGTAAGGCTTTTTTTTCCGACAAAAAAACGACCATGTATAGTAAGGCTTTTTTTTCCGACAAAAAAACGACCATGTATAGTAAGGCTTTTTATTTCGACAAAAAAACGACCATGTATAGTAAGGCTTTTTTTTTCCCGACAAAAAAACGACCATGTATAGTAAGGCTTTTTTTTCCGACAAAAAACGACCATGTATAGTAAGGCTTTTTTTTTCTGACAAAAAAACGACCATGTATAGTAAGGCTTTTTTTTCCGACAAAAAAACAACCATGTATAGTAAGGCTTTTTTTTTTTCTGACAAAAAAACGACCATGTATACTAAGGCTTTTTTTTTCGACAAAAAAACGACCATGTATAGTAAGGCTTTTTTTCTTCTCCCCAAAAAACGACCATGTATATATAGTAAGGCATTTTTTTTTCCCGACAAAAAAACGACCATGTATAGTAAGGCTTTTTTTTTTCTGACAAAAAAACGACCATGTATAGTAAGGCTTTTTTTCAGACGAAAAAACGACCATGTATAGTAAGGCTTTTTTTTCCGACAAAAAACGACCATGTATAGTAAGGCTTTTTTTTTTTCCGACAAAAAAACGACCATGTATACTAAGGCTTTTTATTTCGACAAAAAAACGACCATGTATAGTAAGGCTTTTTTTTCCGACAAAAAAACGACCATGTATAGTAAGGCTTTTTTTTTCCCGACAAAAAAACCACCATGTATAGTAAGGCTTTTTTTTCCGACAAAAAAACGACCATGTATAGTAAGGCTTTTTTTTTTCTGACAAAAAAACGACCATGTATACTAAGGCTTTTTTTTTCGACAAAAAAACGACCATGTATAGTAAGGCTTTTTTTTTCTCCCCAAAAAACGACCATGTATAGTAAGGCTTTTTTTTTTCTGACAAAAAAACGACCATGTATAGTAAGGCTTTTTTTCAGACGAAAAAACGACCATGTATAGTAAGGCTTTTTTTTCCGACAAAAAACGACCATGTATAGTAAGGCTTTTTTTTTTTCCGACAAAAAAACGACCATGTATACTAAGGCTTTTTTTTTCGCCAAAAAAACGACCATGTACAGTAAGGCTTTTTTTCAGACGAAAAAACGACCATGTATAGTAAGGCTTTTTTTTCCGACAAAAAACGACCATGTATAGTAAGGCTTTTTTTTTTTCCGACAAAAAAACGACCATGTATACTAAGGCTTTTTTTTTCGCCAAAAAAACGACCATGTACAGTAAGGCTTTTTTTTCCGACGAAAAAACGACCATGTATAGTAACTCTTTTTTTTTTTTTTTTTTTTTTTTTTTTTTTTTTTTTTTTTTTTTAAATCCTAGTCATACTTACAAAACTCATTGCCCCTCTTTCCAGTAAACAGGCTAACAGCCCTGTGGTCTAGTGGTGGAGTGTCTACCCTCAGACACTGAAGTTGTGGGTTCGATCCCAGGCTGAGTCAAACCAAATGACCATGTATAGTAAGGCTTTTTTTTTCCGACAAAAAAACGACCATGTATAGTAAGGCTTTTTTTTCCGACAAAAAAACGACCATGTATAGTAAGGCTTTTTTTTTCCCGACAAAAAAACGACCATGTATAGTAAGGCTTTTTTTTTCTGACAAAAAAACGACCATGTATAGTAAGGCTTTTTTTTCAGACGAAAAAACGACCATGTGTAGTAAGGCTTTTTTTTTTCCGACAAAAAAACGACCATGTATAGTAAGGCTTTTTTTTCCGACAAAAAAACGACCATGTATAGTAAGGCTTTTTTTTCCGACAAAAAACGACCATGTATAGTAAGGCTTTTTTCTTCCGACAAAAAAACGACCATGTATAGTAAGGCTTTTTTTTTTCTGACAAAAAAACGACCATGTATAGTAAGGCTTTTTATTTCGACAAAAAAACGACCATGTATAGTAAGGCTTTTTTTTCCGACAAAAAAACGACCATGTATAGTAAGGCTTTTTTTTTCCAACAAAAAAACGACCATGTATAGTAAGGGTTTTTTTTGTTTGTTTTTTTTTTGTTGTTTTTTTAAAATCCTAGTCATACTTACTAAACTTATTGCCCCTCTTTCCAGTAAACAGGCTAACAGCCCTGTGGTCTAGTGGTAGAGTGTCTACCCTCAGACACTGAAGTTGTGGGTTCGATCGCAGGCTGAGTCAAACCAAATGACCATGTATAGTACGGCTTTTTTTTTCCGACAAAAAAAACGACCATGTATAGTAAGGCTTTTTTTTCCGACAAAAAAACGACCATGTATAGTAAGGCTTTTTTTTTCCCGACAAAAAAACGACCATGTATAGTAAGGCTTTTTTTTCTGACAAAAAAACGACCATGTATAGTAAGCCTTTTTTTTCAGACGAAAAAACGACCATGTATAGTAAGGCTTTTTTTTTTCCGACAAAAAAACGACCATGTATAGTAAGGCTTTTTTTTCCGACAAAAAAACGACCATGTATAGTAAGGCTTTTTTTTCCGACAAAAAACGACCATGTATAGTAAGGCTTTTTTCTTCCGACAAAAAAACGACCATGTATAGTAAGGCTTTTTTTTTTCTGACAAAAAAACGACCATGTATAGTAAGGCTTTTTATTTCGACAAAAAAACGACCATGTATAGTAAGGCTTTTTTTTCCGACAAAAAAACGACCATGTATAGTAAGGCTTTTTTTTTCCAACAAAAAAACGACCATGTATAGTAAGGGTTTTTTTTGTTGTTTTTTTTGTTGTTGTTTTTTTAAAATCCTAGTCATACTTACTAAACTTATTGCCCCTCTTTCCAGTAAACAGGCTAACAGCCCTGTGGTCTAGTGGTAGAGTGTCTACCCTCAGACACTGAAGTTGTGGGTTCGATCGCAGGCTGAGTCAAACCAAATGACCATGTATAGTAAGGCTTTTTTTTTCCGACAAAAAAACGACCATGTATAGTAAGGCTTTTTTTTCCGACAAAAAAACGACCATGTATAGTAAGGCTTTTTTTTTCCCGACAAAAAAACGACCATGTATAGTAAGGCTTTTTTTTCCGACAAAAAAACGACCATGTATAGTAAGGCTTTTTTTTCCGACAAAAAAACGACCATGTATAGTAAGGCTTTTTTTTCCGACAAAAAACGACCATGTATAGTAAGGCTTTTTTTTCCGACAAAAAAACGACCATGTATAGTAAGGCTTTTTTTTCCGACAAAAAAACGACCATGTAAAGTAAGGCTTTTTTTTTTCTGACAAAAAAACGACCATGTATAGTAAGGCTTTTTATTTCGACAAAAAAACGACCATGTATAGTAAGGCTTTTTTTTCCGACAAAAAAACGACCATGTATAGTAAGGCTTTTTTTTCCGACAAAAAAACGACCATGTATAGTAAGGCTTTTTATTTCGACAAAAAAACGACCATGTATAGTAAGGCTTTTTTTTTCCCGACAAAAAAACGACCATGTATAGTAAGGCTTTTTTTTCCGACAAAAAACGACCATGTATAGTAAGGCTTTTTTTTTCTGACAAAAAAACGACCATGTATAGTAAGGCTTTTTTTTCCGACAAAAAAACAACCATGTATAGTAAGGCTTTTTTTTTTTCTGACAAAAAAACGACCATGTATACTAAGGCTTTTTTTTTCGACAAAAAAACGACCATGTATAGTAAGGCTTTTTTTCTTCTCCCCAAAAAACGACCATGTATATATAGTAAGGCATTTTTTTTTCCCGACAAAAAAACGACCATGTATAGTAAGGCTTTTTTTTTTCTGACAAAAAAACGACCATGTATAGTAAGGCTTTTTTTCAGACGAAAAAACGACCATGTATAGTAAGGCTTTTTTTTCCGACAAAAAACGACCATGTATAGTAAGGCTTTTTTTTTTTCCGACAAAAAAACGACCATGTATACTAAGGCTTTTTATTTCGACAAAAAAACGACCATGTATAGTAAGGCTTTTTTTTCCGACAAAAAAACGACCATGTATAGTAAGGCTTTTTTTTTCCCGACAAAAAAACCACCATGTATAGTAAGGCTTTTTTTTCCGACAAAAAAACGACCATGTATAGTAAGGCTTTTTTTTTTCTGACAAAAAAACGACCATGTATACTAAGGCTTTTTTTTTCGACAAAAAAACGACCATGTATAGTAAGGCTTTTTTTTTTCTCCCCAAAAAACGACCATGTATAGTAAGGCTTTTTTTTTTCTGACAAAAAAACGACCATGTATAGTAAGGCTTTTTTTCAGACGAAAAAACGACCATGTATAGTAAGGCTTTTTTTTCCGACAAAAAACGACCATGTATAGTAAGGCTTTTTTTTTTTCCGACAAAAAAACGACCATGTATACTAAGGCTTTTTTTTTCGCCAAAAAAACGACCATGTACAGTAAGGCTTTTTTTTCCGACGAAAAAACGACCATGTATAGTAAGGCTTTTTTTTTTCTGACAAAAAAACGACCATGTATAGTAAGGCTTTTTTTTTCGACAAAAAAACGACCATGTATAGTAAGGCTTTTTTTTTTCTGACAAAAAAACGACCATGTATAGTAAGGCTTTTTATTTCGACAAAAAAACGACCATGTATAGTAAGGCTTTTTTTTCCGACAAAAAAACGACCATGTATAGTAAGGCTTTTTTTTCCGACAAAAAACGACCATGTATAGTAAGGCTTTTTTTTCCGACAAAAAAACGACCATTTAAAGTAAGGCTTTTTTTTTCCCGACAAAAAAACGACCATGTATAGTAAGGCTTTTTTTTTCCCGACAAAAAAACGACCATGTATAGTAAGGCTTTTTTTTCCGACAAAAAAACGACCATGTATAGTAAGGCTTTTTTTTTCTGACAAAAAAACGACCATGTATAGTAAGGCTTTTTTTTTCGACAAAAAAACGACCATGTATAGTAAGGCTTTTTTTTTTCTGACAAAAAAACGACCATGTATAGTAAGGCTTTTTATTTCGACAAAAAAACGACCATGTATAGTAAGGCTTTTTTTTCCGACAAAAAAACGACCATGTATAGTAAGGCTTTTTTTTCCGACAAAAAACGACCATGTATAGTAAGGCTTTTTTTTTCCGACAAAAAAACGACCATGTATAGTAAGGCTTTTTTTTCCGACAAAAAAACGACCATGTAAAGTAAGGCTTTTTTTTTCCCGACAAAAAAACGACCATGTATAGTAAGGCTTTTTTTTCCGACAAAAAACGACCATGTATAGTAAGGCTTTTTTTTTTCTGACAAAAAAACGACCATGTATAGTAAGGCTTTTTTTTCCGACAAAAAAACGACCATGTATAGTAAGGCTTTTTTTTCCGACAAAAAACGACCATGTAAGGCTTTTTTTTCCGACAAAAAAACGACCATGTAAAGTAAGGCTTTTTTTTTCCCGACAAAAAAACGACCATGTATAGTAAGGCTTTTTTTTCCGACAAAAAACGACCATGTATAGTAAGGCTTTTTTTTTCGACAAAAAAACAACCATGTATACTAAGGCTTTTTTTTTCGACAAAAAAACGACCATGTATAGTAAGGCTTTTTTTTTTCTCCCCAAAAAACGACCATGTATAGTAAGGCATTTTTTTTTCCCGACAAAAAAACGACCATGTATAGTAAGGCTTTTTTTTTTCTGACAAAAAAACGACCATGTATAGTAAGGCTTTTTTTCAGACGAAAAAACGACCATGTATAGTAAGGCTTTTTTTTCCGACAAAAAACGACCATGTATAGTAAGGCTTTTTTTTTTCCGACAAAAAAACGACCATGTATACTAAGGCTTTTTATTTCGACAAAAAAACGACCATGTATAGTAAGGCTTTTTTTTTCGACAAAAAAACGACCATGTATACTAAGGCTTTTTTTTTCGACAAAAAAACGACCATGTATAGTAAGGCTTTTTTTTTTCTCCCCAAAAAACGACCATGTATAGTAAGGCATTTTTTTTTCCCGACAAAAAAACGACCATGTATAGTAAGGCTTTTTTTTTTCTGACAAAAAAACGACCATGTATAGTAAGGCTTTTTTTCAGACGAAAAAACGACCATGTATAGTAAGGCTTTTTTTTCCGACAAAAAACGACCATGTATAGTAAGGCTTTTTTTTTTTCCGACAAAAAAACGACCATGTATACTAAGGCTTTTTATTTCGACAAAAAAACGACCATGTATAGTAAGGCTTTTTTTTCCGACAAAAAAACGACCATGTATAGTAAGGCTTTTTTTTTCCCGACAAAAAAACCACCATGTATAGTAAGGCTTTTTTTTCCGACAAAAAAACGACCATGTATAGTAAGGCTTTTTTTTTTCTGACAAAAAAACGACCATGTATACTAAGGCTTTTTTTTTCGACAAAAAAACGACCATGTATAGTAAGGCTTTTTTTTTTCTCCCCAAAAAACGACCATGTATAGTAAGGCATTTTTTTTTCCCGACAAAAAAACGACCATGTATAGTAAGGCTTTTTTTTTTCTGACAAAAAAACGACCATGTATAGTAAGGCTTTTTTTCAGACGAAAAAACGACCATGTATAGTAAGGCTTTTTTTTCCGACAAAAAACGACCATGTATAGTAAGGCTTTTTTTTTTTCCGACAAAAAAACGACCATGTATACTAAGGCTTTTTTTTTCGCCAAAAAAACGACCATGTACAGTAAGGCTTTTTTTTCCGACGAAAAAACGACCATGTATAGTAAGGCTTTTTTTTTTCTGACAAAAAAACGACCATGTATAGTAAGGCTTTTTTTTTCGACAAAAAAACGACCATGTATAGTAAGGCTTTTTTTTTTCTGACAAAAAAACGACCATGTATAGTAAGGCTTTTTATTTCGACAAAAAAACGACCATGTATAGTAAGGCTTTTTTTTTCGACAAAAAAACGACCATGTATAGTAAGGCTTTTTTTTCCGACAAAAAACGACCATGTAAGGCTTTTTTTTCCGACAAAAAAACGACCATGTAAAGTAAGGCTTTTTTTTTCCCGACAAAAAAACGACCATGTATAGTAAGGCTTTTTTTTCCGACAAAAAACGACCATGTATAGTAAGGCTTTTTTTTTTCTGACAAAAAAACGACCATGTATAGTAAGGCTTTTTTTTTCGACAAAAAAACGACCATGTATAGTAAGGCTTTTTTTTTCTGACAAAAAAACGACCATGTATAGTAAGGCTTTTTATTTCGACAAAAAAACGACCATGTATAGTAAGGCTTTTTTTTCCGACAAAAAAACGACCATGTATAGTAAGGCTTTTTTTTTCCCGACAAAAAAACGACCATGTATAGTAAGGCTTTTTTTTCCGACAAAAAAACGACCATGTATAGTAAGGCTTTTTTTTTTCTGACAAAAAAACGACCATGTATACTAAGGCTTTTTTTTTCGACAAAAAAACGACCATGTATAGTAAGGCTTTTTTTTCCGACAAAAAACGACCATGTATAGTAAGGCTTTTTTTTTTTCCGACAAAAAAACGACCATGTATACTAAGGCTTTTTTTTTCGCCAAAAAAACGACCATGTACAGTAAGGCTTTTTTTTCCGACGAAAAAACGACCATGTATAGTAACTCTTTTTTTTTTTTTTTTTTAAATCCTAGTCATACTTACAAAACTCATTGCCCCTCTTTCCAGTAAACAGGCTAACAGCCCTGTGGTCTAGTGGTAGAGTGTCTACCCTCAGACACTGAAGTTGTGGGTTCGATCCCAGGCTGAGTCAAACCAAATGACCATGTATAGTAAGGCTTTTTTTTTCCGACAAAAAAACGACCATGTATAGTAAGGCTTTTTTTTTTCAGACAAAAAAAACGACCATGTATAGTAAGGCTTTTTTTTCCGACAAAAAAACGACCATGTATAGTAAGGCTTTTTTTTTCCCTACAAAAAAACGACCATGTATAGTAAGGCTTTTTTTCAGACGAAAAAACGACCATGTATAGTAAGGCTTTTTTTTTTCCGACCAAAAAACGACCATGTATAGTAAGGCTTTTTTTTCCGACAAAAAAACGACCATGTATAGTAAGGCTTTTTTTTCCGACAAAAAGCGACCATGTATAGTAAGGCTTTTTTCTTCCGACAAAAAAACGACCATGTATAGTAAGGCTTTTTTTTTTCTGACAAAAAAACGACCATGTATAGTAAGGCTTTTTATTTCGACAAAAAAACGACCATGTATAGTAAGGCTTTTTTTTCCGACAAAAAAACGACCATGTATAGTAAGGCTTTTTTTTTTCCAACAAAAAAACGACCATGTATAGTAAGGGTTTTTTTTTTTTTTTTTTTTTTTTTTTTAAATCCTAGTCATACTTACTAAACTTATTGCCCCTCTTTCCAGTAAACAGGCTAACAGCCCTGTGGTCTAGTGGTAGAGTGTCTACCCTCAGACACTGAAGTTGTGGGTTCGATCGCAGGCTGAGTCAAACCAAATGACCATGTATAGTAAGGCTTTTTTTTTCCGACAAAAAAAACGACCATGTATAGTAAGGCTTTTTTTTCCGACAAAAAAACGACCATGTATAGTAAGGCTTTTTTTTCCGACAAAAAAACGACCATGTATAGTAAGGCTTTTTTTTCCGACAAAAAACGACCATGTATAGTAAGGCTTTTTTTTTCCGACAAAAAAACGACCATGTATAGTAAGGCTTTTTTTTCCGACAAAAAAACGACCATGTAAAGTAAGGCTTTTTTTTTCCCGACAAAAAAACGACCATGTATAGTAAGGCTTTTTTTTCCGACAAAAAACGACCATGTATAGTAAGGCTTTTTTTTTTCTGACAAAAAAACGACCATGTATAGTAAGGCTTTTTTTTTCGACAAAAAAACGACCATGTATAGTAAGGCTTTTTTTTTTCTGACAAAAAAACGACCATGTATAGTAAGGCTTTTTATTTCGACAAAAAAACGACCATGTATATATAGTAAGGCTTTTTTTTCCGACAAAAAAACGACCATGTATCCATCCATCCATCCATTTTCTTGACCGCTTATTCCTCACAAGGGTCGCGGGGGCTGCTGGCGCCTATCTCAGCTGGCTCTGGGCAGTAGGCGGGGGACACCCTGGACTGGTTGCCAACCAATAGCAGACGACCATGTATAGTAAGGCTTTTTTTTTCCCGACAAAAAAAACCACCATGTATAGTAAGGCTTTTTTTTCCGACGAAAAAACGACCATGTATAGTAAGGCTTTTTTTTCCGACAAAAAAACGACCATGTATAGTAAGGCTTTTTTTTTTCTGACAAAAAAACGACCATGTATACTAAGGCTTTTTTTTTCGACAAAAAAACGACCATGTATAGTAAGGCTTTTTTTTTTCTCCCCAAAAAACGACCATGTAAGGCATTTTTTTTTCCCGACAAAAAAACGACCATGTATAGTAAGGCTTTTTTTTTTCTGACAAAAAAACGACCATGTATAGTAAGGCTTTTTTTCAGACGAAAAAACGACCATGTATAGTAAGGCTTTTTTTTTTCCGACAAAAAAACGACCATGTATAGTAGGGGTGTTAAAAAAAAATCGATTCGGCGATATATCGCGATACTACATCGCGCGATTCTCGAATCGATTGAATAATCGGCAGAATCGATTTTTTTATTTTTTATTTTTTATTTTTTGTTTTTTTTTATTTTTTTTTTAGGATTCACACCTTGAGCATGGAAGAATGTTATATGAACGGCACATTAAGCCTTAATATTTTTATTTTAATGCTGTTCAAATGTGAAACAGATTGCAAACTGTTTGTGTACAGTGGCTCACGGTTATAAGCCTCAAGTTTTAGATAAATATATTCATACAAATCTTACAGTGTACATGTACAAATTTACTGATAGTATTTTCTAAATTTGAATGGAAAAAATCGCAACAATCGACTTATAAATTCGTATCGGGATTAATCGGTATCGAATCGTGACCATTCGTATCGGGATTAATCGGTATCGAATCGAATCGTGACCTGTGAATCGTGATACGAATCGAATCGTCAGGTACTAGGCAATTCACACCCCTAATGTATAGTAAGGCTTTTTTTTCCGACAAAAAAACGACCATGTATAGTAAGGCTTTTTTTTTCCGACAAAAAAACGACCATGTATAGTAAGGCTTTTTTTTCCGACAAAAAACGACCATGTATAGTAAGGCTTTTTTTTTCCGACAAAAAAACGACCATGTATAGTAAGGCTTTTTTTTCCGACAAAAAAACCATGTAAAGTAAGGCTTTTTTTTTCCCGACAAAAAAACGACCATGTATAGTAAGGCTTTTTTTTCCGACAAAAAAACGACCATGTATAGTAAGGCTTTTTTTTTTCTGACAAAAAAACGACCATGTATAGTAAGGCTTTTTTTTTCGACAAAAAAACGACCATGTATAGTAAGGCTTTTTTTTTTCTGACAAAAAAACGACCATGTATACTAAGGCTTTTTTTTTCGACAAAAAAACGACCATGTATAGTAAGGCTTTTTTTTTTCTCCCCAAAAAACGACCATGTATAGTAAGGCATTTTTTTTTCCCGACAAAAAAACGACCATGTATAGTAAGGCTTTTTTTTTTCTGACAAAAAAACGACCATGTATAGTAAGGCTTTTTTTCAGACGAAAAAACGACCATGTATAGTAAGGCTTTTTTTTTTTCCGACAAAAAAACGACCATGTATAGTAAGGCTTTTTTTTCCGACAAAAAAACGACCATGTATAGTAAGGCTTTTTTTTTCCGACAAAAAAACGACCATGTATAGTAAGGCTTTTTTTTCCGACAAAAAACGACCATGTATAGTAAGGCTTTTTTTTTTTCCGACAAAAAAACGACCATGTATAGTAAGGCTTTTTTTCCCGACAAAAAAACGACCATGTAAAGTAAGGCTTTTTTTTTCCAGACAAAAAAACGACCATGTATAGTAAGGCTTTTTTTTCCGACAAAAAAACGACCATGTATAAAGGCTTTTTTTTTTCTGACAAAAAAACGACCATGTATAGTAAGGCTTTTTTTTTTCGACAAAAAAACGACCATGTATAGTAAGGCTTTTTTTTCAGACAAAAAAAACGACCATGTATAGTAAGGCTTTTTTTTCCGACAAAAAAACGACCATGTATAGTAAGGCTTTTTTTTTTCTGACAAAAAACGACCATGTATACTAAGGCTTTTTTTTTCGCCAAAAAAACGACCATGTACAGTAAGGCTTTTTTTTTTCTCCCCAAAAAACGACCATGTATAGTAAGGCATTTTTTTTCCCGACAAAAAAACGGCCATGTTTAGTAAGGCTTTTTTTTTCTGACAAAAAAACGACCATGTATAGTAAGGCTTTTTTTTCCGACAAAAAAACGACCATGTATAGTAAGGCTTTTTTTTTTCTGACAAAAAAACGACCATGTATAGTAAGGCTTTTTTTCAGACGAAAAAACGACCATGTATAGTAAGGCTTTTTTTTTTCCGACAAAAAAACGACCATGTATAGTAAGGCTTTTTTTTCCGACAAAAAAACGACCATGTATAGTAAGGCTTTTTTTTCCGACAAAAAAACGACCATGTATAGTAAGGCTTTTTTTTCCGACAAAAAACGACCATGTATAGTAAGGCTTTTTTTTTTTCCGACAAAAAAACGACCATGTATAGTAAGGCTTTTTTTTCCCGACAAAAAAACGACCATGTAAAGTAAGGCTTTTTTTCTCCAGACAAAAAAACGACCATGTATAGTAAGGCTTTTTTTCCCGACAAAAAAACGACCATGTATAAAGGCTTTTTTTTTTCTGACAAAAAAACGACCATGTATAGTAAGGCTTTTTTTTTTCGACAAAAAAACGACCATGTATAGTAAGGCTTTTTTTTTCAGACAAAAAAAACGACCATGTATAGTAAGGCTTTTTTTTCCGACAAAAAAACGACCATGTATAGTAAGGCTTTTTTTTTTTCTGACAAAAAACGACCATGTATACTAAGGCTTTTTTTTTCTGACAAAAAACGACCATGTATAGTAAGGCTTTTTATTTCAGACAAAAAAACGACCATGTATAGTAAGGCTTTTTTTTCCGACAAAAAAACGACCATGTATAGTAAGGCTTTTTTTTCCGACAAAAAAACGACCATGTATAGTAAGGCTTTTTTTTTTTCTGACAAAAAACGACCATGTATAGTAAGGCTTTTTATTTCGACAAAAAAACGACCATGTATAGTAAGGCTTTTTTTTCCGACAAAAAAACGACCATGTATAGTAAGGTTTTTTTTTTTTGTTTTTTTTTTTTTTTTTTTAAATCCTAGTCATACTTACTAAACTTATTGCCCCTCTTTCCAGTAAACAGGCTAACAGCCCTGTGGTCTAGTGGTAGAGTGTCTACTCTCAGACACTGAAGTTGTGGGTTCGATCGCAGGCTGAGTCAAACCAAATGACCGTGTATAGTAAGGCTTTTTTTTTTCCGACAAAAAAAACGACCATGTATAGTAAGGCTTTTTTTTCCGACAAAAAAACGACCATGTATAGTAAGGCTTTTTTTTCCGACAAAAAAACGACCATGTATAGTAAGGCTTTTTTTTCCGACAAAAAAACGACCATGTATAGTAAGGCTTTTTTTTTCCCGACAAAAAAACGACCATGTATAGTAAGGCTTTTTTTTTTTCTGACAAAAAACGACCATGTATAGTAAGGCTTTTTATTTCGACAAAAAAACGACCATGTATAGTAAGGCTTTTTTTTCCGACAAAAAAACGACCATGTATAGTAAGGTTTTTTTTTTTTTGTTTTTTTTTTTTTTTTTTTTAAATCCTAGTCATACTTACTAAACTTATTGCCCCTCTTTCCAGTAAACAGGCTAACAGCCCTGTGGTCTAGTGGTAGAGTGTCTACCCTCAGACACTGAAGTTGTGGGTTCGATCCCAGGCTGAGTCAAACCAAATGACCATGTATAGTAAGGCATTTTTTTTCCGACAAAAAAACGACCATGTATAGTAAGGCTTTTTTTTTCAGACAAAAAAACGACCATGTATAGTAAGGCTTTTTTTTCCGACAAAAAAACGACCATGTATAGTAAGGCTTTTTTTTTCCCGACAAAAAAACGACCATGTATAGTAAGGCTTTTTTTTTTTCTGACAAAAAACGACCATGTATAGTAAGGCTTTTTATTTCGACAAAAAAACGACCATGTATAGTAAGGCTTTTTTTTCCGACAAAAAAACGACCATGTATAGTAAGGTTTTTTTTTTTTTTTTTTTTTTTTTTTTTTTTTAAATCCTAGTCATACTTACTAAACTTATTGCCCCTCTTTCCAGTAAACAGGCTAACAGCCCTGTGGTCTAGTGGTAGAGTGTCTACTCTCAGACACTGAAGTTGTGGGTTCGATCGCAGGCTGAGTCAAACCAAATGACCGTGTATAGTAAGGCTTTTTTTTTTCCGACAAAAAAAACGACCATGTATAGTAAGGCTTTTTTTTCCGACAAAAAAACGACCATGTATAGTAAGGCTTTTTTTTCCGACAAAAAAACGACCATGTATAGTAAGGCTTTTTTTTCCGACAAAAAACGACCATGTATAGTAAGGCTTTTTTTTTTCGACAAAAAAACGACCATGTATAGTAAGGCTTTTTTTTCCGACAAAAAAACGACCATGTAAAGTAAGGCTTTTTTTTCCCGACAAAAAAACGACCATGTATAGTAAGGCTTTTTTTCCCGACAAAAAACGACCATGTATAGTAAGGCTTTTTTTTTTTCTGACAAAAAAACGACCATGTATAGTAAGGCTTTTTTTTTCGACAAAAAAACGACCATGTATAGTAAGGCTTTTTTTTTTCTGACAAAAAAACGACCATGTATAGTAAGGCTTTTTATTTCGACAAAAAAACGACCATGTATAGTAAGGCTTTTTTTTCCGACAAAAAAACGACCATGTATAGTAAGGCTTTTTTTTTCCCGACAAAAAAACCACCATGTATAGTAAGGCTTTTTTTTCCGACGAAAAAACGACCATGTATAGTAAGGCTTTTTTTTCCGACAAAAAAACGACCATGTATAGTAAGGCTTTTTTTTTTCTGACAAAAAAACGACCATGTATACTAAGGCTTTTTTTTTCGACAAAAAAACGACCATGTATAGTAAGGCTTTTTTTTTTCTCCCCAAAAAACGACCATGTATAGTAAGGCATTTTTTTTTCCCGACAAAAAAACGACCATGTATAGTAAGACTTTTTTTTTCCTGACAAAAAAACGACCATGTATAGTAAGGCTTTTTTTCAGACGAAAAAACGACCATGTATAGTAAGGCTTTTTTTTTTCCGACAAAAAAACGACCATGTATAGTAAGGCTTTTTTTTCCGACAAAAAAACGACCATGTATAGTAAGGCTTTTTTTTCCGACAAAAAAACGACCATGTATAGTAAGGCTTTTTTTTCCGACAAAAAACGACCATGTATAGTAAGGCTTTTTTTTTCCGACAAAAAAACGACCATGTATAGTAAGGCTTTTTTTTCCGACAAAAAAAACATGTAAAGTAAGGCTTTTTTTTTCCCGACAAAAAAACGACCATGTATAGTAAGGCTTTTTTTTCCGACAAAAAAACGACCATGTATAGTAAGGCTTTTTTTTTTCTGACAAAAAAACGACCATGTATAGTAAGGCTTTTTTTTTCGACAAAAAAACGACCATGTATAGTAAGGCTTTTTTTTTCAGACAAAAAAAACGACCATGTATAGTAAGGCTTTTTATTTCGACAAAAAAACGACCATGTATAGTAAGGCTTTTTTTTCCGACAAAAAAACGACCATGTATAGTAAGGCTTTTTTTTTTCTCCCCAAAAAACGACCATGTATAGTAAGGCTTTTTTTTTCGACAAAAAAACGACCATGTATAGTAAGGCTTTTTTTTTCAGACAAAAAAAACGACCATGTATAGTAAGGCTTTTTATTTCGACAAAAAAACGACCATGTATAGTAAGGCTTTTTTTTCCGACAAAAAAACGACCATGTATAGTAAGGCTTTTTTTTTTCTCCCCAAAAAACGACCATGTATAGTAAGGCATTTTTTTTTCCCGACAAAAAAACGACCATGTATAGTAAGGCTTTTTTTTTTCTGACAAAAAAACGACCATGTATAGTAAGGCTTTTTTTCAGACGAAAAAACGACCATGTATAGTAAGGCTTTTTTTTTTCCGACAAAAAAACGACCATGTATAGTAAGGCTTTTTTTTCCGACAAAAAAACGACCATGTATAGTAAGGCTTTTTTTTCTGACAAAAAACGACCATGTATAGTAAGGCTTTTTTTTTCCGACAAAAAAACGACCATGTATAGTAAGGCTTTTTTTTCCGACAAAAAAAACATGTAAAGTAAGGCTTTTTTTTTCCCGACAAAAAAACGACCATGTATAGTAAGGCTTTTTTTTCCGACAAAAAAACGACCATGTATAGTAAGGCTTTTTTTTTTCTGACAAAAAAACGACCATGTATAGTAAGGCTTTTTTTTTCGACAAAAAAACGACCATGTATAGTAAGGCTTTTTTTTTCAGACAAAAAAAAACGACCATGTATAGTAAGGCTTTTTATTTCGACAAAAAAACGACCATGTATAGTAAGGCTTTTTTTTCCGACAAAAAAACGACCATGTATAGTAAGGCTTTTTTTTTCCCGACAAAAAAACCACCATGTATAGTAAGGCTTTTTTTTCCGACAAAAAAACGACCATGTATAGTAAGGCTTTTTTTTTCTGACAAAAAAACGACCATGTATACTAAGGCTTTTTTTTTCGACAAAAAAACGACCATGTATAGTAAGGCTTTTTTTTTTCTCCCCAAAAAACGACCATGTATAGTAAGGCATTTTTTTTTCCCGACAAAAAAACGACCATGTATAGTAAGGCTTTTTTTTTTCTGACAAAAAAACGACCATGTATAGTAAGGCTTTTTTTCAGACGAAAAAACGACCATGTATAGTAAGGCTTTTTTTTTCCGACAAAAAAACGACCATGTATAGTAAGGCTTTTTTTTCCGACAAAAAAACGACCATGTATAGTAAGGCTTTTTTTTCCGACAAAAAAACGACCATGTATAGTAAGGCTTTTTTTTCCGACAAAAAACGACCATGTATAGTAAGGCTTTTTTTTTTCCGACAAAAAAACGACCATGTAAAGTAAGGCTTTTTTTTTCCCGACAAAAAAACGACCATGTATAGTAAGGCTTTTTTTTCCGACAAAAAAACGACCATGTATAAAGGCTTTTTTTTTTCTGACAAAAAACGACCATGTATACTAAGGCTTTTTTTTTCGCCAAAAAAACGACCATGTACAGTAAGGCTTTTTTTTTTCTCCCCAAAAAACGACCATGTATAGTAAGGCATTTTTTTTTCCCGACAAAAAAACGACCATGTATAGTAAGGCTTTTTTTTCCGACAAAAAAACGACCATGTATAAAGGCTTTTTTTTTTCTGACAAAAAAACGACCATGTATAGTAAGGCTTTTTTTTCGACAAAAAAACGACCATGTATAGTAAGGCTTTTTTTTTCCAGACAAAAAAAACGACCATGTATAGTAAGGCTTTTTTTTCCGACAAAAAAACGACCATGTATAGTAAGGCTTTTTTTTTTCTGACAAAAAACGACCATGTATACTAAGGCTTTTTTTTTCGCCAAAAAACGACCATGTACAGTAAGGCCTTTTTTTTTCTCCCCAAAAAACGACCATGTATAGTAAGGCATTTTTTTTTCCCGACAAAAAAACGACCATGTATAGTAAGGCTTTTTTTTTTCTGACAAAAAAACGACCATGTATAGTAAGGCTTTTTTTCCGACGAAAAAACGACCATGTATAGTAAGGCTTTTTTTTTTCCGACAAAAAAACGACCATGTATAGCAAGGCTTTTTTTTCCGACAAAAAAACGACCATGTATAGTAAGGCTTTTTTTTCCGACAAAAAAACGACCATGTATAGTAAGGCTTTTTTTTCCGACAAAAAACGACCATGTATAGTAAGGCTTTTTTTTTTTCCGACAAAAAAACGACCATGTATACTAAGGCTTTTTTTTCCGCCAAAAAAACGACCATGTACAGTAAGGCTTTTTTTTTTCTCCCCAAAAAACGACCATGTATAGTAAGGCATTTTTTTTTCCCGACGAAAAAACGACCATGTATAGTAAGGCTTTTTTTTTTCAGACAAAAAAAACGACCATGTATAGTAAGGCTTTTTTTTTCCCGACAAAAAAACCACCATGTATAGTAAGGCTTTTTTTTCCGACGAAAAAACGACCATGTATAGTAAGGCTTTTTTTTTTTTTTTTTTTTTTTTTTTTTTTTTTTTAAAATCCTAGTCATACTTACAAAACTCATTGCCCCTCTTTCCAGTAAACAGGCTAACAGCCCTGTGGTCTAGTGGTAGAGTGTCTACCCTCAGACACTGAAGTTGTGGGTTCGATCCCAGGCTGAGTCAAACCAAATGACCATGTATAGTAAGGCTTTTTTTTTCCGACAAAAAAACGACCATGTATAGTAAGGCTTTTTTTTTTCAGACAAAAAAAACGACCATGTATAGTAAGGCTTTTTTTTCCGACAAAAAAACGACCATGTATAGTAAGGCTTTTTTTTTCCCGACAAAAAAACGACCATGTATAGTAAGGCTTTTTTTTTTCTGACAAAAAAACGACCATGTATAGTAAGGCTTTTTATTTCGACAAAAAAACGACCATGTATAGTAAGGCTTTTTTTTTCCGACAAAAAAACGACCATGTATAGTAAGGCTTTTTTTTCCGACAAAAAACGACCATGTATAGTAAGGCTTTTTTTTTTTCCGACAAAAAAACGACCATGTATACTAAGGCTTTTTTTTCCGCCAAAAAAACCACCATGTACAGTAAGGCTTTTTTTTTTCTCCCCAAAAAACGACCATGTATAGTAAGGCATTTTTTTTTCCCGACAAAAAAACGACCATGTATAGTAAGGCTTTTTTTTTTCAGACAAAAAAAACGACCATGTATAGTAAGGCTTTTTTTTTCCCGACAAAAAAACCACCATGTATAGTAAGGCTTTTTTTTCCGACGAAAAAACGACCATGTATAGTAAGGCTTTTTTTTTTTTTTTTTTTTTTTTAAAATCCTAGTCATACTTACAAAACTCATTGCCCCTCTTTCCAGTAAACAGGCTAACAGCCCTGTGGTCTAGTGGTAGAGTGTCTACCCTCAGACACTGAAGTTGTGGGTTCGATTCCAGGCTGAGTCAAACCAAATGACCATGTATAGTAAGGCTTTTTTTTTCCGACAAAAAAACGACCATGTATAGTAAGGCTTTTTTTTTTCAGACAAAAAAAACGACCATGTATAGTAAGGCTTTTTTTTCCGACAAAAAAACGACCATGTATAGTAAGGCTTTTTTTTTCCCGACAAAAAAACGACCATGTATAGTAAGGCTTTTTTTTTTCTGACAAAAAAACGACCATGTATAGTAAGGCTTTTTTTTTCAGACAAAAAAAACGACCATGTATAGTAAGGCTTTTTTTTTCCCGACAAAAAAACCACCATGTATAGTAAGGCTTTTTTTTCCGACGAAAAAACGACCATGTATAGTAAGGCTTTTTTTTTTTTTTTTTTTTTTTTTTTTTTTTTTTTAAATCCTAGTCATACTTACAAAACTCATTGCCCCTCTTTCCAGTAAACAGGCTAACAGCCCTGTGGTCTAGTGGTAGAGTGTCTACCCTCAGACACTGAAGTTGTGGGTTCGATCCCAGGCTGAGTCAAACCAAATGACCATGTATAGTAAGGCTTTTTTTTTCCGACAAAAAAACGACCATGTATAGTAAGGCTTTTTTTTTTCAGACAAAAAAAACGACCATGTATAGTAAGGCTTTTTTTTCCGACAAAAAAACGACCATGTATAGTAAGGCTTTTTTTTTCCCGACAAAAAAACGACCATGTATAGTAAGGCTTTTTTTTTTCTGACAAAAAAACGACCATGTATAGTAAGGCTTTTTATTTCGACAAAAAAACGACCATGTATAGTAAGGCTTTTTTTTTCCGACAAAAAAACGACCATGTATAGTAAGGCTTTTTTTTCCGACAAAAAACGACCATGTATAGTAAGGCTTTTTTTTTTTCCGACAAAAAAACGACCATGTATACTAAGGCTTTTTTTTCCGCCAAAAAAACCACCATGTACAGTAAGGCTTTTTTTTTTCTCCCCAAAAAACGACCATGTATAGTAAGGCATTTTTTTTTCCCGACAAAAAAACGACCATGTATAGTAAGGCTTTTTTTTTTCAGACAAAAAAAACGACCATGTATAGTAAGGCTTTTTTTTTCCCGACAAAAAAACCACCATGTATAGTAAGGCTTTTTTTTCCGACGAAAAAACGACCATGTATAGTAAGGCTTTTTTTTTTTTTTTTTTTTTTTTAAAATCCTAGTCATACTTACAAAACTCATTGCCCCTCTTTCCAGTAAACAGGCTAACAGCCCTGTGGTCTAGTGGTAGAGTGTCTACCCTCAGACACTGAAGTTGTGGGTTCGATTCCAGGCTGAGTCAAACCAAATGACCATGTATAGTAAGGCTTTTTTTTTCCGACAAAAAAACGACCATGTATAGTAAGGCTTTTTTTTTTCAGACAAAAAAAACGACCATGTATAGTAAGGCTTTTTTTTCCGACAAAAAAACGACCATGTATAGTAAGGCTTTTTTTTTCCCGACAAAAAAACGACCATGTATAGTAAGGCTTTTTTTTTTCTGACAAAAAAACGACCATGTATAGTAAGGCTTTTTATTTCGACAAAAAAACGACCATGTATAGTAAGGCTTTTTTTTCCGACAAAAAAACGACCATGTATAGTAAGGCTTTTTTTTTCCCGACAAAAAAACCACCATGTATAGTAAGGCTTTTTTTTCCGACGAAAAAACGACCATGTATAGTAAGGCTTTTTTTTCCGACAAAAAAACGACCATGTATAGTAAGGCTTTTTTTTTTCTGACAAAAAAACGACCATGTATACTAAAGCTTTTTTTTTCGACAAAAAAACGACCATGTATAGTAAGGCTTTTTTTTTTCTCCCCAAAAAACGACCATGTATAGTAAGGCATTTTTTTTTCCCGACAAAAAAACGACCATGTATAGTAAGGCTTTTTTTTTTCTGACAAAAAAATGACCATGTATAGTAAGGCTTTTTTTCAGACGAAAAAACGACCATGTATAGTAAGGCTTTTTTTTTTTCCGACAAAAAAACGACCATGTATAGTAAGGCTTTTTTTTCCGACAAAAAAACGACCATGTATAGTAAGGCTTTTTTTTCCGACAAAAAAACGACCATGTATAGTAAGGCTTTTTTTTCCGACAAAAAACGACCATGTATAGTAAGGCTTTTTTTTTTTCGACAAAAAAACGACCATGTATAGTAAGGCTATTTTTTCCGACAAAAAAACCATGTAAAGTAAGGCTTTTTTTTTCCCGACAAAAAAACGACCATGTATAGTAAGGCTTTTTTTTCCGACAAAAAAACGACCATGTATAGTAAGGCTTTTTTTCTGACAAAAAAACGACCATGTATAGTAAGGCTTTTTTTTTCGACAAAAAAACGACCATGTATAGTAAGGCTTTTTTTTCAGACAAAAAAAACGACCATGTATAGAAGGCTTTTTTTTCCGACAAAAAAACGACCATGTATAGTAAGGCTTTTTTTTTTCTGACAAAAAAACGACCATGTATACTAAGGCTTTTTTTTTCGACAAAAAAACGACCATGTATAGTAAGGCTTTTTTTTTTCTCCCCAAAAAACGACCATGTATAGTAAGGCTTTTTTTTCCGACAAAAAAAACGACCATGTATAGTAAGGCTTTTTTTTCCGACAAAAAAACGACCATGTATAGTAAGGCTTTTTTTTCCGACAAAAAAACGACCATGTATAGTAAGGCTTTTTTTTCCGACAAAAAACGACCATGTATAGTAAGGCTTTTTTTTTCCGACAAAAAAACGACCATGTATAGTAAGGCTTTTTTTTCCGACAAAAAAACGACCATGTAAAGTAAGGCTTTTTTTTTCCCGACAAAAAAACGACCATGTATAGTAAGGCTTTTTTTTCCGACAAAAAACGACCATGTATAGTAAGGCTTTTTTTTTTCTGACAAAAAAACGACCATGTATAGTAAGGCTTTTTTTTCCGACGAAAAAACGACCATGTATAGTAAGGCTTTTTTTTCCGACAAAAAAACGACCATGTATACTAAGGCTTTTTTTTTCGACAAAAAAACGACCATGTATAGTAAGGCTTTTTTTTTTCTCCCCAAAAAACGACCATGTATAGTAAGGCTTTTTTTTTTCCCGACAAAAAAACGACCATGTATAGTAAGGCTTTTTTTTTTCTGACAAAAAAACGACCATGTATAGTAAGGCTTTTTTTCAGACGAAAAAACGACCATGTATAGTAAGGCTTTTTTTTTTCCGACAAAAAAACGACCATGTATAGTAAGGCTTTTTTTTCCGACAAAAAAACGACCATGTATAGTAAGGCTTTTTTTTCCGACAAAAAAACGACCATGTATAGTAAGGCTTTTTTTTTTCTGACAAAAAAACGACCATGTATAGTAAGGCTTTTTTTTCCGACAAAAAACGACCATGTATAGTAAGGCTTTTTTTTTTTCCGACAAAAAAACGACCATGTATACTAAGGCTTTTTTTTCCGCCAAAAAAACCACCATGTACAGTAAGGCTTTTTTTTTTCTCCCCAAAAAACGACCATGTATAGTAAGGCATTTTTTTTTCCCGACAAAAAAACGACCATGTATAGTAAGGCTTTTTTTTTTCAGACAAAAAAAACGACCATGTATAGTAAGGCTTTTTTTTTCCCGACAAAAAAACCACCATGTATAGTAAGGCTTTTTTTTCCGACGAAAAAACGACCATGTATAGTAAGGCTTTTTTTTTTTTTTTTTTTTTTTTAAAATCCTAGTCATACTTACAAAACTCATTGCCCCTCTTTCCAGTAAACAGGCTAACAGCCCTGTGGTCTAGTGGTAGAGTGTCTACCCTCAGACACTGAAGTTGTGGGTTCGATTCCAGGCTGAGTCAAACCAAATGACCATGTATAGTAAGGCTTTTTTTTTCCGACAAAAAAACGACCATGTATAGTAAGGCTTTTTTTTTTCAGACAAAAAAAACGACCATGTATAGTAAGGCTTTTTTTTCCGACAAAAAAACGACCATGTATAGTAAGGCTTTTTTTTTCCCGACAAAAAAACGACCATGTATAGTAAGGCTTTTTTTTTTCTGACAAAAAAACGACCATGTATAGTAAGGCTTTTTATTTCGACAAAAAAACGACCATGTATAGTAAGGCTTTTTTTTCCGACAAAAAAACGACCATGTATAGTAAGGCTTTTTTTTTCCCGACAAAAAAACCACCATGTATAGTAAGGCTTTTTTTTCCGACGAAAAAACGACCATGTATAGTAAGGCTTTTTTTTCCGACAAAAAAACGACCATGTATAGTAAGGCTTTTTTTTTTCTGACAAAAAAACGACCATGTATACTAAAGCTTTTTTTTTCGACAAAAAAACGACCATGTATAGTAAGGCTTTTTTTTCCGACAAAAAAACGACCATGTATAGTAAGGCTTTTTTTTTTCTGACAAAAAAACGACCATGTATAGTAAGGCTTTTTATTTCGACAAAAAAACGACCATGTATAGTAAGGCTTTTTTTTCCGACAAAAAAACGACCATGTATAGTAAGGCTTTTTTTTTCCCGACAAAAAAACCACCATGTATAGTAAGGCTTTTTTTTCCGACGAAAAAACGACCATGTATAGTAAGGCTTTTTTTTCCGACAAAAAAACGACCATGTATACTAAGGCTTTTTTTTTCGACAAAAAAACGACCATGTATAGTAAGGCTTTTTTTTTTCTCCCCAAAAAACGACCATGTATAGTAAGGCATTTTTTTTTCCCGACAAAAAAACGACCATGTATAGTAAGGCTTTTTTTTTTCTGACAAAAAAACGACCATGTATAGTAAGGCTTTTTTTCAGACGAAAAAACGACCATGTATAGTAAGGCTTTTTTTTTTCCGACAAAAAAACGACCATGTATAGTAAGGCTTTTTTTTCCGACAAAAAAACGACCATGTATAGTAAGGCTTTTTTTTCCGACAAAAAAACGACCATGTATAGTAAGGCTTTTTTTTCCGACAAAAAACGACCATGTATAGTAAGGCTTTTTTTTTCCGACAAAAAAACGACCATGTATAGTAAGGCTTTTTTTTCCGACAAAAAAAACATGTAAAGTAAGGCTTTTTTTTTCCCGACAAAAAAACGACCATGTATAGTAAGGCTTTTTTTTCCGACAAAAAAACGACCATGTATAGTAAGGCTTTTTTTTTCTGACAAAAAAACGACCATGTATAGTAAGGCTTTTTTTTTCGACAAAAAAAACGACCATGTATAGTAAGGCTTTTTTTTTCAGACAAAAAAACGACCATGTATAGTAAGGCTTTTTTTCCGACAAAAAAACGACCATGTATAGTAAGGCTTTTTTTTCCGACAAAAAACGACCATGTATAGTAAGGCTTTTTTTTTCCGACAAAAAAACGACCATGTATAGTAAGGCTTTTTTTTCCGACAAAAAAACGACCATGTAAAGTAAGGCTTTTTTTTTCCCGACAAAAAAACGACCATGTATAGTAAGGCTTTTTTTTCCGACAAAAAACGACCATGTATAGTAAGGCTTTTTTTTTTCTGACAAAAAAACGACCATGTATAGTAAGGCTTTTTTTTTCGACAAAAAAACGACCATGTATAGTAAGGCTTTTTATTTCGACAAAAAAACGACCATGTATAGTAAGGCTTTTTTTTCCGACAAAAAAACGACCATGTATAGTAAGGCTTTTTTTTCCCGACAAAAAAACGACCATGTATAATAAGGCTTTTTTTTCCGACGAAAAAACGACCATGCATAGTAAGGCTTTTTTTTCCGACAAAAAAACGACCATGTATAGTAAGGCTTTTTTTTTTCTGACAAAAAAACGACCATGTATACTAAGGCTTTTTTTTTCGACAAAAAAACGACCATGTATAGTAAGGCTTTTTTTTTTCTCCCCAAAAAACGACCATGTATAGTAAGGCATTTTTTTTTCCCGACAAAAAAACGACCATGTATAGTAAGGCTTTTTTTTTTCTGACAAAAAAACGACCATGTATAGTAAGGCTTTTTTTTCCGACAAAAAAACGACCATGTATAGTAAGGCTTTTTTTTCCGACAAAAAACGACCATGTATAGTAAGGCTTTTTTTTTTCCGACAAAAAAACGACCATGTATAGTAAGGCTTTTTTTCCCGACAAAAAAACGACCATGTAAAGTAAGGCTTTTTTTTTTCCCGACAAAAAAACGACCATGTATAGTAAGGCTTTTTTTTCCGACAAAAAAACGACCATGTATAAAGGCTTTTTTTTTTCTGACAAAAAAACGACCATGTATAGTAAGGCTTTTTTTTTCAGACAAAAAAAACGACCATGTATAGTAAGGCTTTTTTTTCCGACAAAAAAACGACCATGTATAGTAAGGCTTTTTTTTTTCTGACAAAAAACGACCATGTATACTAAGGCTTTTTTTTTCGCCAAAAAAACGACCATGTACAGTAAGGCTTTTTTTCAGACGAAAAAACGACCATGTATAGTAAGGCTTTTTTTTTTCCGACAAAAAAACGACCATGTATAGCAAGGCTTTTTTTTCCGACAAAAAAACGACCATGTATAGTAAAGCTTTTTTTTCCGACAAAAAAACGACCATGTATAGTAAGGCTTTTTTTCCGACAAAAAACGACCATGTATAGTAAGGCTTTTTTTTTTTCCGACAAAAAACGACCATGTATAGTAAGGCTTTTTTTTTCCGACAAAAAAACGACCATGTACAGTAAGGCTTTTTTTTTTCTCCCCAAAAAACGACCATGTATAGTAAGGCATTTTTTTTTCCCGACAAAAAAACGACCATGTATAGTAAGGCTTTTTTTTTTCAGACAAAAAAAACGACCATGTATAGTAAGGCTTTTTTTTCAGACAAAAAAACGACCATGTATAGTAAGGCTTTTTTTTCCGACAAAAAAACGACCATGTATAGTAAGGCTTTTTTTTCCCGACAAAAAAACCACCATGTATAGTAAGGCTTTTTTTTCCGACGAAAAAACGACCATGTATAGTAAGGCTTTTTTTTTTTTTTTTTTTTTTTTTTTTTTTTTTAAATCCTAGTCATACTTACAAAACTCATTGCCCCTCTTTCCAGTAAACAGGCTAACAGCCCTGTGGTCTAGTGGTAGAGTGTCTACCCTCAGACACTGAAGTTGTGGGTTCGATCCCAGGCTGAGTCAAACCAAATGACCATGTATAGTAAGGCTTTTTTTTTCCGACAAAAAAACGACCATGTATAGTAAGGCTTTTTTTTTTCAGACAAAAAAAACGACCATGTATAGTAAGGCTTTTTTTTCCGACAAAAAAACGACCATGTATAGTAAGGCTTTTTTTTTCGACAAAAAAACGACCATGTATAGTAAGGCTTTTTTTTTTCTGACAAAAAAACGACCATGTATAGTAAGGCTTTTTTTTCCGACAAAAAAACGACCATGTATAGTAAGGCTTTTTTTTTCCCGACAAAAAAAACACCATGTATAGTAAGGCTTTTTTTTCAGACAAAAAAACGACCATGTATAGTAAGGCTTTTTTTTCCGACAAAAAAACGACCATGTATAGTAAGGCTTTTTTTTCCCGACAAAAAAACCACCATGTATAGTAAGGCTTTTTTTTTTCTGACAAAAAAACGACCATGTATAGTAAGGCTTTTTTTTCCGACGAAAAAACGACCATGTATAGTAAGGCTTTTTTTTCCGACAAAAAAACGACCATGTATACTAAGGCTTTTTTTTTCGACAAAAAAACGACCATGTATAGTAAGGCTTTTTTTTTTCTCCCCAAAAAACGACCATGTATAGTAAGGCTTTTTTTTTTCCCGACAAAAAAACGACCATGTATAGTAAGGCTTTTTTTTCCGACAAAAAAAACGACCATGTATAGTAAGGCTTTTTTTTCCGACAAAAAAACGACCATGTATAGTAAGGCTTTTTTTTCCGACAAAAAAACGACCATGTATAGTAAGGCTTTTTTTTCCGACAAAAAACGACCATGTATAGTAAGGCTTTTTTTTTCCGACAAAAAAACGACCATGTATAGTAAGGCTTTTTTTTCCGACAAAAAAACGACCATGTAAAGTAAGGCTTTTTTTTTCCCGACAAAAAAACGACCATGTATAGTAAGGCTTTTTTTTCCGACAAAAAACGACCATGTATAGTAAGGCTTTTTTTTTTCTGACAAAAAAACGACCATGTATAGTAAGGCTTTTTTTTCCGACGAAAAAACGACCATGTATAGTAAGGCTTTTTTTTCCGACAAAAAAACGACCATGTATACTAAGGCTTTTTTTTTCGACAAAAAAACGACCATGTATAGTAAGGCTTTTTTTTTTCTCCCCAAAAAACGACCATGTATAGTAAGGCTTTTTTTTTTCCCGACAAAAAAACGACCATGTATAGTAAGGCTTTTTTTTTTCTGACAAAAAAACGACCATGTATAGTAAGGCTTTTTTTCAGACGAAAAAACGACCATGTATAGTAAGGCTTTTTTTTTTCCGACAAAAAAACGACCATGTATAGTAAGGCTTTTTTTTCCGACAAAAAAACGACCATGTATACTAAGGCTTTTTTTTTCGCCAAAAAAACGACCATGTACAGTAAGGCTTTTTTTTCCGACGAAAAAACGACCATGTATAGTAAGGCTTTTTTTTTCGACAAAAAAACGACCATGTATAGTAAGGCTTTTTTTTTTCTGACAAAAAAACGACCATGTATAGTAAGGCTTTTTATTTCGACAAAAAAACGACCATGTATAGTAAGGCTTTTTTTTCCGACAAAAAAACGACCATGTATAGTAAGGCTTTTTTTTCCGACAAAAAACGACCATGTAAGGCTTTTTTTTCCGACAAAAAAACGACCATGTAAAGTAAGGCTTTTTTTTTCCCGACAAAAAAACGACCATGTATAGTAAGGCTTTTTTTTCCGACAAAAAACGACCATGTATAGTAAGGCTTTTTTTTTTCTGACAAAAAAACGACCATGTATAGTAAGGCTTTTTTTTTCGACAAAAAAACGACCATGTATAGTAAGGCTTTTTTTTTCTGACAAAAAAACGACCATGTATAGTAAGGCTTTTTATTTCGACAAAAAAACGACCATGTATAGTAAGGCTTTTTTTTCCGACAAAAAAACGACCATGTATAGTAAGGCTTTTTTTTTCCCGACAAAAAAACGACCATGTATAGTAAGGCTTTTTTTTCCGACAAAAAAACGACCATGTATAGTAAGGCTTTTTTTTTTCTGACAAAAAAACGACCATGTATACTAAGGCTTTTTTTTTCGACAAAAAAACGACCATGTATAGTAAGGCTTTTTTTTCCGACAAAAAACGACCATGTATAGTAAGGCTTTTTTTTTTTCCGACAAAAAAACGACCATGTATACTAAGGCTTTTTTTTTCGCCAAAAAAACGACCATGTACAGTAAGGCTTTTTTTTCCGACGAAAAAACGACCATGTATAGTAACTCTTTTTTTTTTTTTTTTTAAATCCTAGTCATACTTACAAAACTCATTGCCCCTCTTTCCAGTAAACAGGCTAACAGCCCTGTGGTCTAGTGGTAGAGTGTCTACCCTCAGACACTGAAGTTGTGGGTTCGATCCCAGGCTGAGTCAAACCAAATGACCATGTATAGTAAGGCTTTTTTTTTCCGACAAAAAAACGACCATGTATAGTAAGGCTTTTTTTTTTCTGACAAAAAAACGACCATGTATAGTAAGGCTTTTTATTTCGACAAAAAAACGACCATGTATAGTAAGGCTTTTTTTTCCGACAAAAAAACGACCATGTATAGTAAGGCTTTTTTTTCCGACAAAAAACGACCATGTAAGGCTTTTTTTTCCGACAAAAAAACGACCATGTAAAGTAAGGCTTTTTTTTTCCCGACAAAAAAACGACCATGTATAGTAAGGCTTTTTTTTCCGACAAAAAACGACCATGTATAGTAAGGCTTTTTTTTTTCTGACAAAAAAACGACCATGTATAGTAAGGCTTTTTTTTTCGACAAAAAAACGACCATGTATAGTAAGGCTTTTTTTTTCTGACAAAAAAACGACCATGTATAGTAAGGCTTTTTATTTCGACAAAAAAACGACCATGTATAGTAAGGCTTTTTTTTCCGACAAAAAAACGACCATGTATAGTAAGGCTTTTTTTTTCCCGACAAAAAAACGACCATGTATAGTAAGGCTTTTTTTTCCGACAAAAAAACGACCATGTATAGTAAGGCTTTTTTTTTTCTGACAAAAAAACGACCATGTATACTAAGGCTTTTTTTTTCGACAAAAAAACGACCATGTATAGTAAGGCTTTTTTTTCCGACAAAAAACGACCATGTATAGTAACTCTTTTTTTTTTTTTTTTTTTAAAATCCTAGTCATACTTACAAAACTCATTGCCCCTCTTTCCAGTAAACAGGCTAACAGCCCTGTGGTCTAGTGGTAGAGTGTCTACCCTCAGACACTGAAGTTGTGGGTTCGATCCCAGGCTGAGTCAAACCAAATGACCATGTATAGTAAGGCTTTTTTTTTCCGACAAAAAAACGACCATGTATAGTAAGGCTTTTTTTTTTCAGACAAAAAAAACGACCATGTATAGTAAGGCTTTTTTTTCCGACAAAAAAACGACCATGTATAGTAAGGCTTTTTTTTCCGACAAAAAACGACCATGTATAGTAAGGCTTTTTTTTTTTCCGACAAAAAAACGACCATGTATACTAAGGCTTTTTTTTTCGCCAAAAAAACGACCATGTACAGTAAGGCTTTTTTTTCCGACGAAAAAACGACCATGTATAGTAACTCTTTTTTTTTTTTTTTTTTTTTAAAATCCTAGTCATACTTACAAAACTCATTGCCCCTCTTTCCAGTAAACAGGCTAACAGCCCTGTGGTCTAGTGGTAGAGTGTCTACCCTCAGACACTGAAGTTGTGGGTTCGATCCCAGGCTGAGTCAAACCAAATGACCATGTATAGTAAGGCTTTTTTTTTCCGACAAAAAAACGACCATGTATAGTAAGGCTTTTTTTTTTCAGACAAAAAAAACGACCATGTATAGTAAGGCTTTTTTTTCCGACAAAAAAACGACCATGTATAGTAAGGCTTTTTTTTTCCCTACAAAAAAACGACCATGTATAGTAAGGCTTTTTTTCAGACGAAAAAACGACCATGTATAGTAAGGCTTTTTTTTTTCCGACAAAAAAACGACCATGTATAGTAAGGCTTTTTTTTCCGACAAAAAAACGACCATGTATAGTAAGGCTTTTTTTTCCGACAAAAAGCGACCATGTATAGTAAGGCTTTTTTCTTCCGACAAAAAAACGACCATGTATAGTAAGGCTTTTTTTTTTCTGACAAAAAAACGACCATGTATAGTAAGGCTTTTTATTTCGACAAAAAAACGACCATGTATAGTAAGGCTTTTTTTTCCGACAAAAAAACGACCATGTATAGTAAGGCTTTTTTTTTTCCAACAAAAAAACGACCATGTATAGTAAGGTTTTTTTTTTTTTTTTTTTTTTTTTTTTAAAATCCTAGTCATACTTACTAAACTTATTGCCCCTCTTTCCAGTAAACAGGCTAACAGCCCTGTGGTCTAGTGGTAGAGTGTCTACCCTCAGACACTGAAGTTGTGGGTTCGATCGCAGGCTGAGTCAAACCAAATGACCATGTATAGTAAGGCTTTTTTTTTCCGACAAAAAAAACGACCATGTATAGTAAGGCTTTTTTTTCCGACAAAAAAACGACCATGTATAGTAAGGCTTTTTTTTCCGACAAAAAAACGACCATGTATAGTAAGGCTTTTTTTTCCGACAAAAAACGACCATGTATAGTAAGGCTTTTTTTTTCCGACAAAAAAACGACCATGTATAGTAAGGCTTTTTTTTCCGACAAAAAAACGACCATGTAAAGTAAGGCTTTTTTTTTCCCGACAAAAAAACGACCATGTATAGTAAGGCTTTTTTTTCCGACAAAAAACGACCATGTATAGTAAGGCTTTTTTTTTTCTGACAAAAAAACGACCATGTATAGTAAGGCTTTTTTTTTCGACAAAAAAACGACCATGTATAGTAAGGCTTTTTTTTTTCTGACAAAAAAACGACCATGTATAGTAAGGCTTTTTATTTCGACAAAAAAACGACCATGTATATATAGTAAGGCTTTTTTTTCCGACAAAAAAACGACCATGTATCCATCCATCCATCCATTTTCTTGACCGCTTATTCCTCACAAGGGTCGCGGGGGCTGCTGGCGCCTATCTCAGCTGGCTCTGGGCAGTAGGCGGGGGACACCCTGGACTGGTTGCCAACCAATAGCAGACGACCATGTATAGTAAGGCTTTTTTTTTCCCGACAAAAAAACCCACCATGTATAGTAAGGCTTTTTTTTCCGACGAAAAAACGACCATGTATAGTAAGGCTTTTTTTTCCGACAAAAAAACGACCATGTATAGTAAGGCTTTTTTTTTTCTGACAAAAAAACGACCATGTATACTAAGGCTTTTTTTTTCGACAAAAAAACGACCATGTATAGTAAGGCTTTTTTTTTTTCTCCCCAAAAAACGACCATGTAAGGCATTTTTTTTTCCCGACAAAAAAACGACCATGTATAGTAAGGCTTTTTTTTTTCTGACAAAAAAACGACCATGTATAGTAAGGCTTTTTTTCAGACGAAAAAACGACCATGTATAGTAAGGCTTTTTTTTTTCCGACAAAAAAACGACCATGTATAGTAGGGGTGTTAAAAAAAAATCGATTCGGCGATATATCGCGATACTACATCGCGCGATTCTCGAATCGATTGAATAATCGGCAGAATCGATTTTTTTATTTTTTATTTTTTATTTTTTGTTTTTTTTTATTTTTTTTTTAGGATTCACACCTTGAGCATGGAAGAATGTTATATGAACGGCACATTAAGCCTTAATATTTTTATTTTAATGCTGTTCAAATGTGAAACAGATTGCAAACTGTTTGTGTACAGTGGCTCACGGTTATAAGCCTCAAGTTTTAGATAAATATATTCATACAAATCTTACAGTGTACATGTACAAATTTACTGATAGTATTTTCTAAATTTGAATGGAAAAAATCGCAACAATCGACTTATAAATTCGTATCGGGATTAATCGGTATCGAATCGTGACCATTCGTATCGGGATTAATCGGTATCGAATCGAATCGTGACCTGTGAATCGTGATACGAATCGAATCGTCAGGTACTAGGCAATTCACACCCCTAATGTATAGTAAGGCTTTTTTTTCCGACAAAAAAACGACCATGTATAGTAAGGCTTTTTTTTTCCGACAAAAAAACGACCATGTATAGTAAGGCTTTTTTTTCCGACAAAAAACGACCATGTATAGTAAGGCTTTTTTTTTCCGACAAAAAAACGACCATGTATAGTAAGGCTTTTTTTTCCGACAAAAAAACCATGTAAAGTAAGGCTTTTTTTTTCCCGACAAAAAAACGACCATGTATAGTAAGGCTTTTTTTTCCGACAAAAAAACGACCATGTATAGTAAGGCTTTTTTTTTTCTGACAAAAAAACGACCATGTATAGTAAGGCTTTTTTTTTCCGACAAAAAAACGACCATGTATAGTAAGGCTTTTTTTTTTCAGACAAAAAAAACGACCATGTATAGTAAGGCTTTTTTTTCCGACAAAAAAACGACCATGTATAGTAAGGCTTTTTTTTTCCCTACAAAAAAACGACCATGTATAGTAAGGCTTTTTTTCAGACGAAAAAACGACCATGTATAGTAAGGCTTTTTTTTTTCCGACAAAAAAACGACCATGTATAGTAAGGCTTTTTTTTCCGACAAAAAAACGACCATGTATAGTAAGGCTTTTTTTTCCGACAAAAAGCGACCATGTATAGTAAGGCTTTTTTCTTCCGACAAAAAAACGACCATGTATAGTAAGGCTTTTTTTTTTCTGACAAAAAAACGACCATGTATAGTAAGGCTTTTTATTTCGACAAAAAAACGACCATGTATAGTAAGGCTTTTTTTTCCGACAAAAAAACGACCATGTATAGTAAGGCTTTTTTTTTTCCAACAAAAAAACGACCATGTATAGTAAGGTTTTTTTTTTTTTTTTTTTTTTTTTTAAATCCTAGTCATACTTACTAAACTTATTGCCCCTCTTTCCAGTAAACAGGCTAACAGCCCTGTGGTCTAGTGGTAGAGTGTCTACCCTCAGACACTGAAGTTGTGGGTTCGATCGCAGGCTGAGTCAAACCAAATGACCATGTATAGTAAGGCTTTTTTTTTCCGACAAAAAAAACGACCATGTATAGTAAGGCTTTTTTTTCCGACAAAAAAACGACCATGTATAGTAAGGCTTTTTTTTCCGACAAAAAAACGACCATGTATAGTAAGGCTTTTTTTTCCGACAAAAAACGACCATGTATAGTAAGGCTTTTTTTTTCCGACAAAAAAACGACCATGTATAGTAAGGCTTTTTTTTCCGACAAAAAAACGACCATGTAAAGTAAGGCTTTTTTTTTCCCGACAAAAAAACGACCATGTATAGTAAGGCTTTTTTTTCCGACAAAAAACGACCATGTATAGTAAGGCTTTTTTTTTTCTGACAAAAAAACGACCATGTATAGTAAGGCTTTTTTTTTCGACAAAAAAACGACCATGTATAGTAAGGCTTTTTTTTTCTGACAAAAAAACGACCATGTATAGTAAGGCTTTTTATTTCGACAAAAAAACGACCATGTATATATAGTAAGGCTTTTTTTTCCGACAAAAAAACGACCATGTATCCATCCATCCATCCATTTTCTTGACCGCTTATTCCTCACAAGGGTCGCGGGGGCTGCTGGCGCCTATCTCAGCTGGCTCTGGGCAGTAGGCGGGGGACACCCTGGACTGGTTGCCAACCAATAGCAGACGACCATGTATAGTAAGGCTTTTTTTTTCCCGACAAAAAAACCCACCATGTATAGTAAGGCTTTTTTTTCCGACGAAAAAACGACCATGTATAGTAAGGCTTTTTTTTCCGACAAAAAAACGACCATGTATAGTAAGGCTTTTTTTTTTCTGACAAAAAAACGACCATGTATACTAAGGCTTTTTTTTTCGACAAAAAAACGACCATGTATAGTAAGGCTTTTTTTTTTTCTCCCCAAAAAACGACCATGTAAGGCATTTTTTTTTCCCGACAAAAAAACGACCATGTATAGTAAGGCTTTTTTTTTTCTGACAAAAAAACGACCATGTATAGTAAGGCTTTTTTTCAGACGAAAAAACGACCATGTATAGTAAGGCTTTTTTTTTTCCGACAAAAAAACGACCATGTATAGTAGGGGTGTTAAAAAAAAATCGATTCGGCGATATATCGCGATACTACATCGCGCGATTCTCGAATCGATTGAATAATCGGCAGAATCGATTTTTTTATTTTTTATTTTTTATTTTTTGTTTTTTTTTATTTTTTTTTTAGGATTCACACCTTGAGCATGGAAGAATGTTATATGAACGGCACATTAAGCCTTAATATTTTTATTTTAATGCTGTTCAAATGTGAAACAGATTGCAAACTGTTTGTGTACAGTGGCTCACGGTTATAAGCCTCAAGTTTTAGATAAATATATTCATACAAATCTTACAGTGTACATGTACAAATTTACTGATAGTATTTTCTAAATTTGAATGGAAAAAATCGCAACAATCGACTTATAAATTCGTATCGGGATTAATCGGTATCGAATCGTGACCATTCGTATCGGGATTAATCGGTATCGAATCGAATCGTGACCTGTGAATCGTGATACGAATCGAATCGTCAGGTACTAGGCAATTCACACCCCTAATGTATAGTAAGGCTTTTTTTTCCGACAAAAAAACGACCATGTATAGTAAGGCTTTTTTTTTCCGACAAAAAAACGACCATGTATAGTAAGGCTTTTTTTTCCGACAAAAAACGACCATGTATAGTAAGGCTTTTTTTTTCCGACAAAAAAACGACCATGTATAGTAAGGCTTTTTTTTCCGACAAAAAAACCATGTAAAGTAAGGCTTTTTTTTTCCCGACAAAAAAACGACCATGTATAGTAAGGCTTTTTTTTCCGACAAAAAAACGACCATGTATAGTAAGGCTTTTTTTTTTCTGACAAAAAAACGACCATGTATAGTAAGGCTTTTTTTTTCGACAAAAAAACGACCATGTATAGTAAGGCTTTTTTTTCAGACAAAAAAAACGACCATGTATAGAAGGCTTTTTTTTCCGACAAAAAAACGACCATGTATAGTAAGGCTTTTTTTTTTCTGACAAAAAAACGACCATGTATACTAAGGCTTTTTTTTTCGACAAAAAAACGACCATGTATAGTAAGGCTTTTTTTTTTCTCCCCAAAAAACGACCATGTATAGTAAGGCATTTTTTTTTCCCGACAAAAAAACGACCATGTATAGTAAGGCTTTTTTTTTTCTGACAAAAAAACGACCATGTATAGTAAGGCTTTTTTTCAGACGAAAAAACGACCATGTATAGTAAGGCTTTTTTTTTTTCCGACAAAAAAACGACCATGTATAGTAAGGCTTTTTTTTCCGACAAAAAAACGACCATGTATAGTAAGGCTTTTTTTTCCGACAAAAAAACGACCATGTATAGTAAGGCTTTTTTTTCCGACAAAAAACGACCATGTATAGTAAGGCTTTTTTTTTTTCCGACAAAAAAACGACCATGTATAGTAAGGCTTTTTTTCCCGACAAAAAAACGACCATGTAAAGTAAGGCTTTTTTTTTCCAGACAAAAAAACGACCATGTATAGTAAGGCTTTTTTTTCCGACAAAAAAACGACCATGTATAAAGGCTTTTTTTTTTCTGACAAAAAAACGACCATGTATAGTAAGGCTTTTTTTTTTCGACAAAAAAACGACCATGTATAGTAAGGCTTTTTTTTTCAGACAAAAAAAACGACCATGTATAGTAAGGCTTTTTTTTCCGACAAAAAAACGACCATGTATAGTAAGGCTTTTTTTTTTCTGACAAAAAACGACCATGTATACTAAGGCTTTTTTTTTCGCCAAAAAAACGACCATGTACAGTAAGGCTTTTTTTTTTCTCCCCAAAAAACGACCATGTATAGTAAGGCATTTTTTTTCCCGACAAAAAAACGGCCATGTTTAGTAAGGCTTTTTTTTTTCTGACAAAAAAACGACCATGTATAGTAAGGCTTTTTTTTCCGACAAAAAAACGACCATGTATAGTAAGGCTTTTTTTTTTCTGACAAAAAAACGACCATGTATAGTAAGGCTTTTTTTCAGACGAAAAAACGACCATGTATAGTAAGGCTTTTTTTTTTCCGACAAAAAAACGACCATGTATAGTAAGGCTTTTTTTTCCGACAAAAAAACGACCATGTATAGTAAGGCTTTTTTTTCCGACAAAAAAACGACCATGTATAGTAAGGCTTTTTTTTCCGACAAAAAACGACCATGTATAGTAAGGCTTTTTTTTTTTCCGACAAAAAAACGACCATGTATAGTAAGGCTTTTTTTCCCGACAAAAAAACGACCATGTAAAGTAAGGCTTTTTTTTTCCAGACAAAAAAACGACCATGTATAGTAAGGCTTTTTTTCCCGACAAAAAAACGACCATGTATAAAGGCTTTTTTTTTTCTGACAAAAAAACGACCATGTATAGTAAGGCTTTTTTTTTTCGACAAAAAAACGACCATGTATAGTAAGGCTTTTTTTTTCAGACAAAAAAAACGACCATGTATAGTAAGGCTTTTTTTTCCGACAAAAAAACGACCATGTATAGTAAGGCTTTTTTTTTTCTGACAAAAAACGACCATGTATACTAAGGCTTTTTTTTTCGCCAAAAAAACGACCATGCACAGTAAGGCTTTTTTTTTTCTCCCCAAAAAACGACCATGTATAGTAAGGCATTTTTTTTCCCGACAAAAAAACGACCATGTTTAGTAAGGCTTTTTTTTTTCTGACAAAAAAACGACCATGTATAGTAAGGCTTTTTTTTCCGACAAAAAAACGACCATGTATAGTAAGGCTTTTTTTTCCGACAAAAAAACGACCATGTATAGTAAGGCTTTTTTTTTCCCGACAAAAAAACCACCATGTATAGTAAGGCTTTTTTTTACGACGAAAAAACGACCATGTATAGTAAGGGTTTTTTTTTTTTTTTTTTTTTTTTTTTTTTTTAAATCCTAGTCATACTTACAAAACTCATTGCCCCTCTTTCCAGTAAACAGGCTAACAGCCCTGTGGTCTAGTGGTAGAGTGTCTACCCTCAGACACTGAAGTTGTGGGTTCGATCCCAGGCTGAGTCAAACCAAATGACCATGTATAGTAAGGCATTTTTTTTCCGACAAAAAAACGACCATGTATAGTAAGGCTTTTTTTTTTCAGACAAAAAAACGACCATGTATAGTAAGGCTTTTTTTTCCGACAAAAAAACGACCATGTATAGTAAGGCTTTTTTTTTCCCGACAAAAAAACGACCATGTATAGTAAGGCTTTTTTTTTTTCTGACAAAAAACGACCATGTATAGTAAGGCTTTTTATTTCGACAAAAAAACGACCATGTATAGTAAGGCTTTTTTTTCCGACAAAAAAACGACCATGTATAGTAAGGTTTTTTTTTTTTTGTTTTTTTTTTTTTTTGTTTTTTTGTTTTTTTTTAATCCTAGTCATACTTACTAAACTTATTGCCCCTCTTTCCAGTAAACAGGCTAACAGCCCTGTGGTCTAGTGGTAGAGTGTCTACCCTCAGACACTGAAGTTGTGGGTTCGATCGCAGGCTGAGTCAAACCAAATGACCGTGTATAGTAAGGCTTTTTTTTTCCGACAAAAAAAACGACCATGTATAGTAAGGCTTTTTTTTCCGACAAAAAAACGACCATGTATAGTAAGGCTTTTTTTTCCGACAAAAAAACAACCATGTATAGTAAGGCTTTTTTTTCCGACAAAAAACGACCATGTATAGTAAGGCTTTTTTTTTCCGACAAAAAAACGACCATGTATAGTAAGGCTTTTTTTTCCGACAAAAAAACGACCATGTAAAGTAAGGCTTTTTTTTCCCGACAAAAAAACGACCATGTATAGTAAGGCTTTTTTTCCCGACAAAAAACGACCATGTATAGTAAGGCTTTTTTTTTTTCTGACAAAAAAACGACCATGTATAGTAAGGCTTTTTTTTTCGACAAAAAAACGACCATGTATAGTAAGGCTTTTTTTTTTCTGACAAAAAAACGACCATGTATAGTAAGGCTTTTTATTTCGACAAAAAAACGACCATGTATAGTAAGGCTTTTTTTTCCGACAAAAAAACGACCATGTATAGTAAGGCTTTTTTTTTCCCGACAAAAAAACCACCATGTATAGTAAGGCTTTTTTTTCCGACGAAAAAACGACCATGTATAGTAAGGCTTTTTTTTCCGACAAAAAAACGACCATGTATAGTAAGGCTTTTTTTTTTCTGACAAAAAAACGACCATGTATACTAAGGCTTTTTTTTTCGACAAAAAAACGACCATGTATAGTAAGGCTTTTTTTTTTCTCCCCAAAAAACGACCATGTATAGTAAGGCATTTTTTTTTCCCGACAAAAAAACGACCATGTATAGTAAGACTTTTTTTTTCCTGACAAAAAAACGACCATGTATAGTAAGGCTTTTTTTCAGACGAAAAAACGACCATGTATAGTAAGGCTTTTTTTTTTCCGACAAAAAAACGACCATGTATAGTAAGGCTTTTTTTTCCGACAAAAAAACGACCATGTATAGTAAGGCTTTTTTTTCCGACAAAAAAACGACCATGTATAGTAAGGCTTTTTTTTCCGACAAAAAACGACCATGTATAGTAAGGCTTTTTTTTTCCGACAAAAAAACGACCATGTATAGTAAGGCTTTTTTTTCCGACAAAAAAAACATGTAAAGTAAGGCTTTTTTTTTCCCGACAAAAAAACGACCATGTATAGTAAGGCTTTTTTTTCCGACAAAAAAACGACCATGTATAGTAAGGCTTTTTTTTTTCTGACAAAAAAACGACCATGTATAGTAAGGCTTTTTTTTTCGACAAAAAAACGACCATGTATAGTAAGGCTTTTTTTTTCAGACAAAAAAAACGACCATGTATAGTAAGGCTTTTTATTTCGACAAAAAAACGACCATGTATAGTAAGGCTTTTTTTTCCGACAAAAAAACGACCATGTATAGTAAGGCTTTTTTTTTTCTCCCCAAAAAACGACCATGTATAGTAAGGCTTTTTTTTTCGACAAAAAAACGACCATGTATAGTAAGGCTTTTTTTTTCAGACAAAAAAAACGACCATGTATAGTAAGGCTTTTTATTTCGACAAAAAAACGACCATGTATAGTAAGGCTTTTTTTTCCGACAAAAAAACGACCATGTATAGTAAGGCTTTTTTTTTTCTCCCCAAAAAACGACCATGTATAGTAAGGCATTTTTTTTTCCCGACAAAAAAACGACCATGTATAGTAAGGCTTTTTTTTTTCTGACAAAAAAACGACCATGTATAGTAAGGCTTTTTTTCAGACGAAAAAACGACCATGTATAGTAAGGCTTTTTTTTTTCCGACAAAAAAACGACCATGTATAGTAAGGCTTTTTTTTCCGACAAAAAAACGACCATGTATAGTAAGGCTTTTTTTTCCGACAAAAAAACGACCATGTATAGTAAGGCTTTTTTTTCTGACAAAAAACGACCATGTATAGTAAGGCTTTTTTTTTCCGACAAAAAAACGACCATGTATAGTAAGGCTTTTTTTTCCGACAAAAAAAACATGTAAAGTAAGGCTTTTTTTTTCCCGACAAAAAAACGACCATGTATAGTAAGGCTTTTTTTTCCGACAAAAAAACGACCATGTATAGTAAGGCTTTTTTTTTTCTGACAAAAAAACGACCATGTATAGTAAGGCTTTTTTTTTCGACAAAAAAACGACCATGTATAGTAAGGCTTTTTTTTTCAGACAAAAAAAAACGACCATGTATAGTAAGGCTTTTTATTTCGACAAAAAAACGACCATGTATAGTAAGGCTTTTTTTTCCGACAAAAAAACGACCATGTATAGTAAGGCTTTTTTTTTCCCGACAAAAAAACCACCATGTATAGTAAGGCTTTTTTTTCCGACAAAAAAACGACCATGTATAGTAAGGCTTTTTTTTTCTGACAAAAAAACGACCATGTATACTAAGGCTTTTTTTTTCGACAAAAAAACGACCATGTATAGTAAGGCTTTTTTTTTTCTCCCCAAAAAACGACCATGTATAGTAAGGCATTTTTTTTTCCCGACAAAAAAACGACCATGTATAGTAAGGCTTTTTTTTTTCTGACAAAAAAACGACCATGTATAGTAAGGCTTTTTTTCAGACGAAAAAACGACCATGTATAGTAAGGCTTTTTTTTTCCGACAAAAAAACGACCATGTATAGTAAGGCTTTTTTGTCCGACAAAAAAACGACCATGTATAGTAAGGCTTTTTTTTCCGACAAAAAAACGACCATGTATAGTAAGGCTTTTTTTTCCGACAAAAAACGACCATGTATAGTAAGGCTTTTTTTTTTCCGACAAAAAAACGACCATGTAAAGTAAGGCTTTTTTTTTCCCGACAAAAAAACGACCATGTATAGTAAGGCTTTTTTTTCCGACAAAAAAACGACCATGTATAAAGGCTTTTTTTTTTCTGACAAAAAACGACCATGTATACTAAGGCTTTTTTTTTCGCCAAAAAAACGACCATGTACAGTAAGGCTTTTTTTTTTCTCCCCAAAAAACGACCATGTATAGTAAGGCATTTTTTTTTCCCGACAAAAAAACGACCATGTATAGTAAGGCTTTTTTTTCCGACAAAAAAACGACCATGTATAAAGGCTTTTTTTTTTCTGACAAAAAAACGACCATGTATAGTAAGGCTTTTTTTTCGACAAAAAAACGACCATGTATAGTAAGGCTTTTTTTTTCCAGACAAAAAAAACGACCATGTATAGTAAGGCTTTTTTTTCCGACAAAAAAACGACCATGTATAGTAAGGCTTTTTTTTCCGACAAAAAAACGACCATGTATAAAGGCTTTTTTTTTTCTGACAAAAAAACGACCATGTATAGTAAGGCTTTTTTTTCGACAAAAAAACGACCATGTATAGTAAGGCTTTTTTTTTCCAGACAAAAAAAACGACCATGTATAGTAAGGCTTTTTTTTCCGACAAAAAAACGACCATGTATAGTAAGGCTTTTTTTTTTCTGACAAAAAACGACCATGTATACTAAGGCTTTTTTTTTCGCCAAAAAACGACCATGTACAGTAAGGCCTTTTTTTTTCTCCCCAAAAAACGACCATGTATAGTAAGGCATTTTTTTTTCCCGACAAAAAAACGACCATGTATAGTAAGGCTTTTTTTTTTCTGACAAAAAAACGACCATGTATAGTAAGGCTTTTTTTCCGACGAAAAAACGACCATGTATAGTAAGGCTTTTTTTTTTCCGACAAAAAAACGACCATGTATAGCAAGGCTTTTTTTTCCGACAAAAAAAACGACCATGTATAGTAAGGCTTTTTTTTCCGACAAAAAAACGACCATGTATAGTAAGGCTTTTTTTTCCGACAAAAAACGACCATGTATAGTAAGGCTTTTTTTTTTCCGACAAAAAAACGACCATGTATACTAAAGCTTTTTTTTCCGCCAAAAAAACGACCATGTACAGTAAGGCTTTTTTTTTTTCTCCCCAAAAAACGACCATGTATAGTAAGGCATTTTTTTTTCCCGACAAAAAAACGACCATGTATAGTAAGGCTTTTTTTTTTCCGACAAAAAAAACGACCATGTATAGTAAGGCTTTTTTTTTCCCGACAAAAAAACCACCATGTATAGTAAGGCTTTTTTTTCCGACGAAAAAACGACCATGTATAGTAAGGCTTTTTTTTTTTTTTTTTTTTTTTTTTTTTTTTTTTTAAATCCTAGTCATACTTACAAAACTCATTGCCCCTCTTTCCAGTAAACAGGCTAACAGCCCTGTGGTCTAGTGGTAGAGTGTCTACCCTCAGACACTGAAGTTGTGGGTTCGATCCCAGGCTGAGTCAAACCAAATGACCATGTATAGTAAGGCTTTTTTTTTCCGACAAAAAAACGACCATGTATAGTAAGGCTTTTTTTTTTCAGACAAAAAAAACGACCATGTATAGTAAGGCTTTTTTTTCCGACAAAAAAACGACCATGTATAGTAAGGCTTTTTTTTTCCCGACAAAAAAACGACCATGTATAGTAAGGCTTTTTTTTTTCTGACAAAAAAACGACCATGTATAGTAAGGCTTTTTATTTCGACAAAAAAACGACCATGTATAGTAAGGCTTTTTTTTTCCGACAAAAAAACGACCATGTATAGTAAGGCTTTTTTTTCCGACAAAAAAACGACCATGTATAGTAAGGCTTTTTTTTCCGACAAAAAACGACCATGTATAGTAAGGCTTTTTTTTTTTCCGACAAAAAAACGACCATGTATACTAAGGCTTTTTTTTCCGCCAAAAAAACCACCATGTACAGTAAGGCTTTTTTTTTTCTCCCCAAAAAACGACCATGTATAGTAAGGCATTTTTTTTTCCCGACAAAAAAACGACCATGTATAGTAAGGCTTTTTTTTTTCAGACAAAAAAAACGACCATGTATAGTAAGGCTTTTTTTTTCCCGACAAAAAAACCACCATGTATAGTAAGGCTTTTTTTTCCGACGAAAAAACGACCATGTATAGTAAGGCTTTTTTTTTTTTTTTTTTTTTTTTAAATCCTAGTCATACTTACAAAACTCATTGCCCCTCTTTCCAGTAAACAGGCTAACAGCCCTGTGGTCTAGTGGTAGAGTGTCTACCCTCAGACACTGAAGTTGTGGGTTCGATTCCAGGCTGAGTCAAACCAAATGACCATGTATAGTAAGGCTTTTTTTTTCCGACAAAAAAACGACCATGTATAGTAAGGCTTTTTTTTTTCAGACAAAAAAAACGACCATGTATAGTAAGGCTTTTTTTTCCGACAAAAAAACGACCATGTATAGTAAGGCTTTTTTTTCCGACAAAAAAACGACCATGTATAGTAAGGCTTTTTTTTTTCTGACAAAAAAACGACCATGTATAGTAAGGCTTTTTATTTCGACAAAAAAACGACCATGTATAGTAAGGCTTTTTTTTCCGACAAAAAAACGACCATGTATAGTAAGGCTTTTTTTTTCCCGACAAAAAAACCACCATGTATAGTAAGGCTTTTTTTTCCGACGAAAAAACGACCATGTATAGTAAGGCTTTTTTTTCCGACAAAAAAACGACCATGTATACTAAGGCTTTTTTTTTCGACAAAAAAACGACCATGTATAGTAAGGCTTTTTTTTTTCTCCCCAAAAAACGACCATGTATAGTAAGGCATTTTTTTTTCCCGACAAAAAAACGACCATGTATAGTAAGGCTTTTTTTTTTCTGACAAAAAAACGACCATGTATAGTAAGGCTTTTTTTCAGACGAAAAAACGACCATGTATAGTAAGGCTTTTTTTTTTCCGACAAAAAAACGACCATGTATAGTAAGGCTTTTTTTTCCGACAAAAAAACGACCATGTATAGTAAGGCTTTTTTTTCCGACAAAAAAACGACCATGTATAGTAAGGCTTTTTTTTCCGACAAAAAACGACCATGTATAGTAAGGCTTTTTTTTTCCGACAAAAAAACGACCATGTATAGTAAGGCTTTTTTTTCCGACAAAAAAAACATGTAAAGTAAGGCTTTTTTTTTCCCGACAAAAAAACGACCATGTATAGTAAGGCTTTTTTTTCCGACAAAAAAACGACCATGTATAGTAAGGCTTTTTTTTTCTGACAAAAAAACGACCATGTATAGTAAGGCTTTTTTTTTCGACAAAAAAAACGACCATGTATAGTAAGGCTTTTTTTTTCAGACAAAAAAACGACCATGTATAGTAAGGCTTTTTTTCCGACAAAAAAACGACCATGTATAGTAAGGCTTTTTTTTTCCGACAAAAAACGACCATGTATAGTAAGGCTTTTTTTTCCGACAAAAAAACGACCATGTATAGTAAGGCTTTTTTTTCCGACAAAAAAACGACCATGTAAAGTAAGGCTTTTTTTTTCCCGACAAAAAAACGACCATGTATAGTAAGGCTTTTTTTTCCGACAAAAAACGACCATGTATAGTAAGGCTTTTTTTTTTCTGACAAAAAAACGACCATGTATAGTAAGGCTTTTTTTTCCGACAAAAAAACGACCATGTATAGTAAGGCTTTTTTTTTTCTGACAAAAAAACGACCATGTATACTAAAGCTTTTTTTTCGACAAAAAAACGACCATGTATAGTAAGGCTTTTTTTTTTCTCCCCAAAAAACGACCATGTATAGTAAGGCATTTTTTTTTCCCGACAAAAAAACGACCATGTATAGTAAGGCTTTTTTTTTTCTGACAAAAAAATGACCATGTATAGTAAGGCTTTTTTTCAGACGAAAAAACGACCATGTATAGTAAGGCTTTTTTTTTTTCCGACAAAAAAACGACCATGTATAGTAAGGCTTTTTTTTCCGACAAAAAAACGACCATGTATAGTAAGGCTTTTTTTTCCGACAAAAAAACGACCATGTATAGTAAGGCTTTTTTTTCCGACAAAAAACGACCATGTATAGTAAGGCTTTTTTTTTTTCGACAAAAAAACGACCATGTATAGTAAGGCTATTTTTTCCGACAAAAAAACCATGTAAAGTAAGGCTTTTTTTTTCCCGACAAAAAAACGACCATGTATAGTAAGGCTTTTTTTTCCGACAAAAAAACGACCATGTATAGTAAGGCTTTTTTTCTGACAAAAAAACGACCATGTATAGTAAGGCTTTTTTTTTCGACAAAAAAACGACCATGTATAGTAAGGCTTTTTTTTCAGACAAAAAAAACGACCATGTATAGAAGGCTTTTTTTTCCGACAAAAAAACGACCATGTATAGTAAGGCTTTTTTTTTTCTGACAAAAAAACGACCATGTATACTAAGGCTTTTTTTTTCGACAAAAAAACGACCATGTATAGTAAGGCTTTTTTTTTTCTCCCCAAAAAACGACCATGTATAGTAAGGCTTTTTTTTCCGACAAAAAAAACGACCATGTATAGTAAGGCTTTTTTTTCCGACAAAAAAACGACCATGTATAGTAAGGCTTTTTTTTCCGACAAAAAACGACCATGTATAGTAAGGCTTTTTTTTTCCGACAAAAAAACGACCATGTATAGTAAGGCTTTTTTTTCCGACAAAAAAACGACCATGTAAAGTAAGGCTTTTTTTTTCCCGACAAAAAAACGACCATGTATAGTAAGGCTTTTTTTTCCGACAAAAAACGACCATGTATAGTAAGGCTTTTTTTTTTCTGACAAAAAAACGACCATGTATAGTAAGGCTTTTTTTTCCGACGAAAAAACGACCATGTATAGTAAGGCTTTTTTTTCCGACAAAAAAACGACCATGTATACTAAGGCTTTTTTTTTCGACAAAAAAACGACCATGTATAGTAAGGCTTTTTTTTTTCTCCCCAAAAAACGACCATGTATAGTAAGGCTTTTTTTTTTCCCGACAAAAAAACGACCATGTATAGTAAGGCTTTTTTTTTTCTGACAAAAAAACGACCATGTATAGTAAGGCTTTTTTTCAGACGAAAAAACGACCATGTATAGTAAGGCTTTTTTTTTTCCGACAAAAAAACGACCATGTATAGTAAGGCTTTTTTTTCCGACAAAAAAACGACCATGTATAGTAAGGCTTTTTTTTCCGACAAAAAAACGACCATGTATAGTAAGGCTTTTTTTTTTCTGACAAAAAAACGACCATGTATAGTAAGGCTTTTTATTTCGACAAAAAAACGACCATGTATAGTAAGGCTTTTTTTTCCGACAAAAAAACGACCATGTATAGTAAGGCTTTTTTTTTCCCGACAAAAAAACCACCATGTATAGTAAGGCTTTTTTTTCCGACGAAAAAACGACCATGTATAGTAAGGCTTTTTTTTCCGACAAAAAAACGACCATGTATACTAAGGCTTTTTTTTTCGACAAAAAAACGACCATGTATAGTAAGGCTTTTTTTTTTCTCCCCAAAAAACGACCATGTATAGTAAGGCATTTTTTTTTCCCGACAAAAAAACGACCATGTATAGTAAGGCTTTTTTTTTTCTGACAAAAAAACGACCATGTATAGTAAGGCTTTTTTTCAGACGAAAAAACGACCATGTATAGTAAGGCTTTTTTTTTTCCGACAAAAAAACGACCATGTATAGTAAGGCTTTTTTTTCCGACAAAAAAACGACCATGTATAGTAAGGCTTTTTTTTCCGACAAAAAAACGACCATGTATAGTAAGGCTTTTTTTTCCGACAAAAAACGACCATGTATAGTAAGGCTTTTTTTTTCCGACAAAAAAACGACCATGTATAGTAAGGCTTTTTTTTCCGACAAAAAAAACATGTAAAGTAAGGCTTTTTTTTTCCCGACAAAAAAACGACCATGTATAGTAAGGCTTTTTTTTCCGACAAAAAAACGACCATGTATAGTAAGGCTTTTTTTTTCTGACAAAAAAACGACCATGTATAGTAAGGCTTTTTTTTTCGACAAAAAAAACGACCATGTATAGTAAGGCTTTTTTTTTCAGACAAAAAAACGACCATGTATAGTAAGGCTTTTTTTCCGACAAAAAAACGACCATGTATAGTAAGGCTTTTTTTTCCGACAAAAAACGACCATGTATAGTAAGGCTTTTTTTTTCCGACAAAAAAACGACCATGTATAGTAAGGCTTTTTTTTCCGACAAAAAAACGACCATGTAAAGTAAGGCTTTTTTTTTCCCGACAAAAAAACGACCATGTATAGTAAGGCTTTTTTTTCCGACAAAAAACGACCATGTATAGTAAGGCTTTTTTTTTTCTGACAAAAAAACGACCATGTATAGTAAGGCTTTTTTTTTCGACAAAAAAACGACCATGTATAGTAAGGCTTTTTATTTCGACAAAAAAACGACCATGTATAGTAAGGCTTTTTTTTCCGACAAAAAAACGACCATGTATAGTAAGGCTTTTTTTTCCCGACAAAAAAACGACCATGTATAGTAAGGCTTTTTTTTCCGACGAAAAAACGACCATGCATAGTAAGGCTTTTTTTTCCGACAAAAAAACGACCATGTATAGTAAGGCTTTTTTTTTTCTGACAAAAAAACGACCATGTATACTAAGGCTTTTTTTTTCGACAAAAAAACGACCATGTATAGTAAGGCTTTTTTTTTTCTCCCCAAAAAACGACCATGTATAGTAAGGCATTTTTTTTCCCCGACAAAAAAACGACCATGTATAGTAAGGCTTTTTTTTTTCTGACAAAAAAACGACCATGTATAGTAAGGCTTTTTTTTCCGACAAAAAAACGACCATGTATAGTAAGGCTTTTTTTTCCGACAAAAAACGACCATGTATAGTAAGGCTTTTTTTTTTCCGACAAAAAAACGACCATGTATAGTAAGGCTTTTTTTCCCGACAAAAAAACGACCATGTAAAGTAAGGCTTTTTTTTTCCCGACAAAAAAACGACCATGTATAGTAAGGCTTTTTTTTTCCGACAAAAAAACGACCATGTATAAAGGCTTTTTTTTTTCTGACAAAAAAACGACCATGTATAGTAAGGCTTTTTTTTTCAGACAAAAAAAACGACCATGTATAGTAAGGCTTTTTTTTCCGACAAAAAAACGACCATGTATAGTAAGGCTTTTTTTTTTCTGACAAAAAACGACCATGTATACTAAGGCTTTTTTTTTCGCCAAAAAAACGACCATGTACAGTAAGGCTTTTTTTCAGACGAAAAAACGACCATGTATAGTAAGGCTTTTTTTTTTCCGACAAAAAAACGACCATGTATAGCAAGGCTTTTTTTTCCGACAAAAAAACGACCATGTATAGTAAGGCTTTTTTTTCCGACAAAAAAACGACCATGTATAGTAAGGCTTTTTTTCCGACAAAAAACGACCATGTATAGTAAGGCTTTTTTTTTTTCCGACAAAAAAACGACCATGTATACTAAGGCTTTTTTTTCCGCCAAAAAAACGACCATGTACAGTAAGGCTTTTTTTTTTCTCCCCAAAAAACGACCATGTATAGTAAGGCATTTTTTTTTCCCGACAAAAAAACGACCATGTATAGTAAGGCTTTTTTTTTTCAGACAAAAAAAACGACCATGTATAGTAAGGCTTTTTTTTCAGACAAAAAAACGACCATGTATAGTAAGGCTTTTTTTTCCGACAAAAAAACGACCATGTATAGTAAGGCTTTTTTTTCCCGACAAAAAAAACACCATGTATAGTAAGGCTTTTTTTTCCGACGAAAAAACGACCATGTATAGTAAGGCTTTTTTTTTTTTTTTTTTTTTTTTTTTTTTTTTAAATCCTAGTCATACTTACAAAACTCATTGCCCCTCTTTCCAGTAAACAGGCTAACAGCCCTGTGGTCTAGTGGTAGAGTGTCTACCCTCAGACACTGAAGTTGTGGGTTCGATCCCAGGCTGAGTCAAACCAAATGACCATGTATAGTAAGGCTTTTTTTTTCCGACAAAAAAACGACCATGTATAGTAAGGCTTTTTTTTTTTCAGACAAAAAAAACGACCATGTATAGTAAGGCTTTTTTTTCCGACAAAAAAACGACCATGTATAGTAAGGCTTTTTTTTTCCCGACAAAAAAACGACCATGTATAGTAAGGCTTTTTTTTTTCTGACAAAAAAACGACCATGTATAGTAAGGCTTTTTTTTCCGACAAAAAAACGACCATGTATAGTAAGGCTTTTTTTTTCCCGACAAAAAAAACACCATGTATAGTAAGGCTTTTTTTTCAGACAAAAAAACGACCATGTATAGTAAGGCTTTTTTTTCCGACAAAAAAACGACCATGTATAGTAAGGCTTTTTTTTCCCGACAAAAAAACCACCATGTATAGTAAGGCTTTTTTTTTTCTGACAAAAAAACGACCATGTATAGTAAGGCTTTTTTTTCCGACGAAAAAACGACCATGTATAGTAAGGCTTTTTTTTCCGACAAAAAAACGACCATGTATACTAAGGCTTTTTTTTTCGACAAAAAAACGACCATGTATAGTAAGGCTTTTTTTTTTCTCCCCAAAAAACGACCATGTATAGTAAGGCTTTTTTTTTTCCCGACAAAAAAACGACCATGTATAGTAAGGCTTTTTTTTCCGACAAAAAAAACGACCATGTATAGTAAGGCTTTTTTTTCCGACAAAAAAACGACCATGTATAGTAAGGCTTTTTTTTCCGACAAAAAAACGACCATGTATAGTAAGGCTTTTTTTTCCGACAAAAAACGACCATGTATAGTAAGGCTTTTTTTTTCCGACAAAAAAACGACCATGTATAGTAAGGCTTTTTTTTCCGACAAAAAAACGACCATGTAAAGTAAGGCTTTTTTTTTCCCGACAAAAAAACGACCATGTATAGTAAGGCTTTTTTTTCCGACAAAAAACGACCATGTATAGTAAGGCTTTTTTTTTTCTGACAAAAAAACGACCATGTATAGTAAGGCTTTTTTTTCCGACGAAAAAACGACCATGTATAGTAAGGCTTTTTTTTCCGACAAAAAAACGACCATGTATACTAAGGCTTTTTTTTTCGACAAAAAAACGACCATGTATAGTAAGGCTTTTTTTTTTCTCCCCAAAAAACGACCATGTATAGTAAGGCTTTTTTTTTTCCCGACAAAAAAACAACCATGTATAGTAAGGCTTTTTTTTTTCTGACAAAAAAACGACCATGTATAGTAAGGCTTTTTTTCAGACGAAAAAACGACCATGTATAGTAAGGCTTTTTTTTTTCCGACAAAAAAACGACCATGTATAGTAAGGCTTTTTTTTCCGACAAAAAAACGACCATGTATAGTAAGGCTTTTTTTTCCGACAAAAAAACGACCATGTATAGTAAGGCTTTTTTTTTTCTGACAAAAAAACGACCATGTATAGTAAGGCTTTTTATTTCGACAAAAAAACGACCATGTATAGTAAGGCTTTTTTTTCCGACAAAAAAACGACCATGTATAGTAAGGCTTTTTTTTTCCCGACAAAAAAACCACCATGTATAGTAAGGCTTTTTTTTCCGACGAAAAAACGACCATGTATAGTAAGGCTTTTTTTTCCGACAAAAAAACGACCATGTATACTAAGGCTTTTTTTTTCGACAAAAAAACGACCATGTATAGTAAGGCTTTTTTTTTTCTCCCCAAAAAACGACCATGTATAGTAAGGCATTTTTTTTTCCCGACAAAAAAACGACCATGTATAGTAAGGCTTTTTTTTTTCTGACAAAAAAACGACCATGTATAGTAAGGCTTTTTTTCAGACGAAAAAACGACCATGTATAGTAAGGCTTTTTTTTTTCCGACAAAAAAACGACCATGTATAGTAAGGCTTTTTTTTCCGACAAAAAAACGACCATGTATAGTAAGGCTTTTTTTTCCGACAAAAAAACGACCATGTATAGTAAGGCTTTTTTTTCCGACAAAAAACGACCATGTATAGTAAGGCTTTTTTTTTCCGACAAAAAAACGACCATGTATAGTAAGGCTTTTTTTTCCGACAAAAAAAACATGTAAAGTAAGGCTTTTTTTTTCCCGACAAAAAAACGACCATGTATAGTAAGGCTTTTTTTTCCGACAAAAAAACGACCATGTATAGTAAGGCTTTTTTTTTCTGACAAAAAAACGACCATGTATAGTAAGGCTTTTTTTTTCGACAAAAAAAACGACCATGTATAGTAAGGCTTTTTTTTTCAGACAAAAAAACGACCATGTATAGTAAGGCTTTTTTTCCGACAAAAAAACGACCATGTATAGTAAGGCTTTTTTTTCCGACAAAAAACGACCATGTATAGTAAGGCTTTTTTTTCCGACAAAAAAACGACCATGTATAGTAAGGCTTTTTTTTCCGACAAAAAAACGACCATGTAAAGTAAGGCTTTTTTTTTCCCGACAAAAAAACGACCATGTATAGTAAGGCTTTTTTTTCCGACAAAAAACGACCATGTATAGTAAGGCTTTTTTTTTTCTGACAAAAAAACGACCATGTATAGTAAGGCTTTTTTTTTCGACAAAAAAACGACCATGTATAGTAAGGCTTTTTATTTCGACAAAAAAACGACCATGTATAGTAAGGCTTTTTTTTCCGACAAAAAAACGACCATGTATAGTAAGGCTTTTTTTTCCCGACAAAAAAACGACCAAGTATAGTAAGGCTTTTTTTTCCGACGAAAAAACGACCATGCATAGTAAGGCTTTTTTTTCCGACAAAAAAACGACCATGTATAGTAAGGCTTTTTTTTTTCTGACAAAAAAACGACCATGTATACTAAGGCTTTTTTTTTCGACAAAAAAACGACCATGTATAGTAAGGCTTTTTTTTTTCTCCCCAAAAAACGACCATGTATAGTAAGGCATTTTTTTTTCCCGACAAAAAAACGACCATGTATAGTAAGGCTTTTTTTTTTCTGACAAAAAAACGACCATGTATAGTAAGGCTTTTTTTTCCGACAAAAAAACGACCATGTATAGTAAGGCTTTTTTTTCCGACAAAAAACGACCATGTATAGTAAGGCTTTTTTTTTTCCGACAAAAAAACGACCATGTATAGTAAGGCTTTTTTTCCCGACAAAAAAAACGACCATGTAAAGTAAGGCTTTTTTTTTCCCGACAAAAAAACGACCATGTATAGTAAGGCTTTTTTTTCCGACAAAAAAACGACCATGTATAAAGGCTTTTTTTTTTCTGACAAAAAAACGACCATGTATAGTAAGGCTTTTTTTTTCAGACAAAAAAAACGACCATGTATAGTAAGGCTTTTTTTTCCGACAAAAAAACGACCATGTATAGTAAGGCTTTTTTTTTTCTGACAAAAAACGACCATGTATACTAAGGCTTTTTTTTTCGCCAAAAAAACGACCATGTACAGTAAGGCTTTTTTTTTTTCTGACAAAAAAACGACCATGTATAGTATGGTCGTTTTTTCAGGTGAAAAAACGACCATGTATAGTAAGGCTTTTTTTTTTCCGACAAAAAAACGACCATGTATAGCAAGGCTTTTTTTTCCGACAAAAAAACGACCATGTATAGTAAGGCTTTTTTTTCCGACAAAAAAACGACCATGTATAGTAAGGCTTTTTTTCCGACAAAAAACGACCATGTATAGTAAGGCTTTTTTTTTTTCCGACAAAAAAACGACCATGTATACTAAGGCTTTTTTTTCCGCCAAAAAAACGACCATGTACAGTAAGGCTTTTTTTTTTCTCCCCAAAAAACGACCATGTATAGTAAGGCATTTTTTTTTCCCGACAAAAAAACGACCATGTATAGTAAGGCTTTTTTTTTTCAGACAAAAAAAACGACCATGTATAGTAAGGCTTTTTTTTCAGACAAAAAAACGACCATGTATAGTAAGGCTTTTTTTTCCGACAAAAAAACGACCATGTATAGTAAGGCTTTTTTTTCCCGACAAAAAAACCACCATGTATAGTAAGGCTTTTTTTTCCGACGAAAAAACGACCATGTATAGTAAGGCTTTTTTTTTTTTTTTTTTTTTTTTTTTTTTTTTTTTAAATCCTAGTCATACTTACAAAACTCATTGCCCCTCTTTCCAGTAAACAGGCTAACAGCCCTGTGGTCTAGTGGTAGAGTGTCTACCCTCAGACACTGAAGTTGTGGGTTCGATCCCAGGCTGAGTCAAACCAAATGACCATGTATAGTAAGGCTTTTTTTTTCCGACAAAAAAACGACCATGTATAGTAAGGCTTTTTTTTTTCAGACAAAAAAAACGACCATGTATAGTAAGGCTTTTTTTTCCGACAAAAAAACGACCATGTATAGTAAGGCTTTTTTTTTCCCGACAAAAAAACGACCATGTATAGTAAGGCTTTTTTTTTTCTGACAAAAAAACGACCATGTATAGTAAGGCTTTTTTTTCCGACAAAAAAACGACCATGTATAGTAAGGCTTTTTTTTTTCCGACAAAAAAAACACCATGTATAGTAAGGCTTTTTTTTCAGAAAAAAAAACGACCATGTATAGTAAGGCTTTTTTTTCCGACAAAAAAACGACCATGTATAGTAAGGCTTTTTTTTCCCGACAAAAAAACCACCATGTATAGTAAGGCTTTTTTTTCCAACGAAAAAACGACCATGTATAGTAAGGCTTTTTTTTTTTTTTTTTAAATCCTAGTCATACTTACAAAACTCATTGCCCCTCTTTCCAGTAAACAGGCTAACAGCCCTGTGGTCTAGTGGTAGAGTGTCTACCCTCAGACACTGAAGTTGTGGGTTCGATCCCAGGCTGAGTCAAACCAAATGACCATGTATAGTAAGGCTTTTTTTTTCCGACAAAAAAACGACCATGTATAGTAAGGCTTTTTTTTTTCAGACAAAAAAAACGACCATGTATAGTAAGGCTTTTTTTTCCGACAAAAAAACGACCATGTATAGTAAGGCTTTTTTTTTCCCGACAAAAAAACGACCATGTATAGTAAGGCTTTTTTTTTTCTGACAAAAAAACGACCATGTATAGTAAGGCTTTTTATTTCGACAAAAAAACGACCATGTATAGTAAGGCTTTTTTTTTCCGACAAAAAAACGACCATGTATAGTAAGGCTTTTTTTTCCGACAAAAAAACGACCATGTATAGTAAGGCTTTTTTTTCCGACAAAAAACGACCATGTATAGTAAGGCTTTTTTTTTTTCCGACAAAAAAACGACCATGTATACTAAGGCTTTTTTTTCCGCCAAAAAAACCACCATGTACAGTAAGGCTTTTTTTTTTCTCCCCAAAAAACGACCATGTATAGTAAGGCATTTTTTTTTCCCGACAAAAAAACGACCATGTATAGTAAGGCTTTTTTTTTTCAGACAAAAAAAACGACCATGTATAGTAAGGCTTTTTTTTTCCCGACAAAAAAACCACCATGTATAGTAAGGCTTTTTTTTCCGACGAAAAAACGACCATGTATAGTAAGGCTTTTTTTTTTTTTTTTTTTTTTTTAAATCCTAGTCATACTTACAAAACTCATTGCCCCTCTTTCCAGTAAACAGTCTAACAGCCCTGTGGTCTAGTGGTAGAGTGTCTACCCTCAGACACTGAAGTTGTGGGTTCGATTCCAGGCTGAGTCAAACCAAATGACCATGTATAGTAAGGCTTTTTTTTTCCGACAAAAAAACGACCATGTATAGTAAGGCTTTTTTTTTTCAGACAAAAAAAACGACCATGTATAGTAAGGCTTTTTTTTCCGACAAAAAAACGACCATGTATAGTAAGGCTTTTTTTTTCCCGACAAAAAAACGACCATGTATAGTAAGGCTTTTTTTTTTCTGACAAAAAAACGACCATGTATAGTAAGGCTTTTTATTTCGACAAAAAAACGACCATGTATAGTAAGGCTTTTTTTTCCGACAAAAAAACGACCATGTATAGTAAGGCTTTTTTTTTCCCGACAAAAAAACCACCATGTATAGTAAGGCTTTTTTTTCCGACGAAAAAACGACCATGTATAGTAAGGCTTTTTTTTCCGACAAAAAAACGACCATGTATAGTAAGGCTTTTTTTTTTCTGACAAAAAAACGACCATGTATACTAAAGCTTTTTTTTCGACAAAAAAACGACCATGTATAGTAAGGCTTTTTTTTTTCTCCCCAAAAAACGACCATGTATAGTAAGGCATTTTTTTTTCCCGACAAAAAAACGACCATGTATAGTAAGGCTTTTTTTTTTCTGACAAAAAAATGACCATGTATAGTAAGGCTTTTTTTCAGACGAAAAAACGACCATGTATAGTAAGGCTTTTTTTTTTTCCGACAAAAAAACGACCATGTATAGTAAGGCTTTTTTTTCCGACAAAAAAACGACCATGTATAGTAAGGCTTTTTTTTCCGACAAAAAAACGACCATGTATAGTAAGGCTTTTTTTTCCGACAAAAAACGACCATGTATAGTAAGGCTTTTTTTTTTTCGACAAAAAAACGACCATGTATAGTAAGGCTATTTTTTCCGACAAAAAAACCATGTAAAGTAAGGCTTTTTTTTTCCCGACAAAAAAACGACCATGTATAGTAAGGCTTTTTTTTCCGACAAAAAAACGACCATGTATAGTAAGGCTTTTTTTCTGACAAAAAAACGACCATGTATAGTAAGGCTTTTTTTTTCGACAAAAAAACGACCATGTATAGTAAGGCTTTTTTTTCAGACAAAAAAAACGACCATGTATAGAAGGCTTTTTTTTCCGACAAAAAAACGACCATGTATAGTAAGGCTTTTTTTTTTCTGACAAAAAAACGACCATGTATACTAAGGCTTTTTTTTTCGACAAAAAAACGACCATGTATAGTAAGGCTTTTTTTTTTCTCCCCAAAAAACGACCATGTATAGTAAGGCTTTTTTTTCCGACAAAAAAAACGACCATGTATAGTAAGGCTTTTTTTTCCGACAAAAAAACGACCATGTATAGTAAGGCTTTTTTTTCCGACAAAAAAACGACCATGTATAGTAAGGCTTTTTTTTCCGACAAAAAACGACCATGTATAGTAAGGCTTTTTTTTTCCGACAAAAAAACGACCATGTATAGTAAGGCTTTTTTTTCCGACAAAAAAACGACCATGTAAAGTAAGGCTTTTTTTTTCCCGACAAAAAAACGACCATGTATAGTAAGGCTTTTTTTTCCGACAAAAAACGACCATGTATAGTAAGGCTTTTTTTTTTCTGACAAAAAAACGACCATGTATAGTAAGGCTTTTTTTTCCGACGAAAAAACGACCATGTATAGTAAGGCTTTTTTTTCCGACAAAAAAACGACCATGCATAGTAAGGCTTTTTTTTCCGACAAAAAAACGACCATGTATAGTAAGGCTTTTTTTTTTCTGACAAAAAAACGACCATGTATACTAAGGCTTTTTTTTTCGACAAAAAAACGACCATGTATAGTAAGGCTTTTTTTTTTCTCCCCAAAAAACGACCATGTATAGTAAGGCATTTTTTTTTCCCGACAAAAAAACGACCATGTATAGTAAGGCTTTTTTTTTTCTGACAAAAAAACGACCATGTATAGTAAGGCTTTTTTTTCCGACAAAAAAACGACCATGTATAGTAAGGCTTTTTTTTTCCCGACAAAAAAAACACCATGTATAGTAAGGGTTTTTTTTCCGACGAAAAAACGACCATGTATAGTAAGGCTTTTTTTTCCGACAAAAAAACGACCATGTATAGTAAGGCTTTTTTTTTTTCTGACAAAAAAACGACCATGTATACTAAGGCTTTTTTTTCCGACAAAAAAACGACCATGTATAGTAAGGCTTTTTTTTTCAGACAAAAAAAACGACCATGTATAGTAAGGCTTTTTTTTCCGACAAAAAAACGACCATGTATAGTAAGGCTTTTTTTTTCCCGACAAAAAAACCACCATGTATAGTAAGGCTTTTTTTTCCGACGAAAAAACGACCATGTATAGTAAGGCTTTTTTTTCCGACAAAAAAACGACCATGTATAGTAAGGCTTTTTTTTTTCTGACAAAAAAACGACCATGTATACTAAGGCTTTTTTTTTCGACAAAAAAACGACCATGTATAGTAAGGCTTTTTTTTTTTCTCCCCAAAAAACGACCATGTATAGTAAGGCATTTTTTTTTCCCGACAAAAAAACGACCATGTATAGTAAGGCTTTTTTTTTCCCGACAAAAAAACGACCATGTATAGTAAGGCTTTTTTTTTCTGACAAAAAAATGACCATGTATAGTAAGGCTTTTTATTTCGACAAAAAAACGACCATGTATAGTAAGGCTTTTTTTTCCGACAAAAAAACGACCATGTATAGTAAGGCTTTTTTTTTCCCGACAAAAAAAACACCATGTATAGTAAGGCTTTTTTTTCCGACGAAAAAACGACCATGTATAGTAAGGCTTTTTTTTCCGACAAAAAAACGACCATGTATAGTAAGGCTTTTTTTTCAGACAAAAAAAACGACCATGTATAGTAAGGCTTTTTTTTCCGACAAAAAAACGACCATGTATAGTAAGGCTTTTTTTTCCGACGAAAAAACGACCATGTATAGTAAGGCTTTTTTTTCCGACAAAAAAACGACCATGTATAGTAAGGCTTTTTTTTTTCTGACAAAAAAACGACCATGTATACTAAGGCTTTTTTTTTCGACAAAAAAACGACCATGTATAGTAAGGCTTTTTTTTTTCTCCCCAAAAAACGACCATGTATAGTAAGGCATTTTTTTTTCCCGACAAAAAAACGACCATGTATAGTAAGGCATTTTTTTTCAGACAAAAAAACGACCATGTATAGTAAGGCTTTTTTTTCCGACAAAAAAACGACCATGTATAGTAAGGCTTTTTTTTCCCGACAAAAAAACCACCATGTATAGTAAGGCTTTTTTTTCCGACGAAAAAATGACCATGTATAGTAAGGCTTTTTTTTTTTTTTTTTTTTTTTTTTTTTTTTTTTAAATCCTAGTCATACTTACAAAACTCATTGCCCCTCTTTCCAGTAAACAGGCTAACAGCCCTGTGGTCTAGTGGTAGAGTGTCTACCCTCAGACACTGAAGTTGTGGGTTCGATCCCAGGCTGAGTCAAACCAAATGACCATGTATAGTAAGGCTTTTTTTTTCCGACAAAAAAACGACCATGTATAGTAAGGCTTTTTTTTTTCAGACAAAAAAAACGACCATGTATAGTAAGGCTTTTTTTTCCGACAAAAAAACGACCATGTATAGTAAGGCTTTTTTTTTCCCGACAAAAAAACGACCATGTATAGTAAGGCTTTTTTTTTTCTGACAAAAAAACGACCATGTATAGTAAGGCTTTTTTTTCCGACAAAAAAACGACCATGTATAGTAAGGCTTTTTTTTTCCCGACAAAAAAAACACCATGTATAGTAAGGCTTTTTTTTCAGACAAAAAAACGACCATGTATAGTAAGGCTTTTTTTTCCGACAAAAAAACGACCATGTATAGTAAGGCTTTTTTTTTTTCTGACAAAAAAACGACCATGTATACTAAGGCTTTTTTTTCCGACAAAAAAACGACCATGTATAGTAAGGCTTTTTTTTTCAGACAAAAAAAACGACCATGTATAGTAAGGCTTTTTTTTCCGACAAAAAAACGACCATGTATAGTAAGGCTTTTTTTTTCCCGACAAAAAAACCACCATGTATAGTAAGGCTTTTTTTTCCGACGAAAAAACGACCATGTATAGTAAGGCTTTTTTTTCCGACAAAAAAACGACCATGTATAGTAAGGCTTTTTTTTTCCCGACAAAAAAACGACCATGTATAGTAAGGCTTTTTTTTTTCTGACAAAAAAACGACCATGTATAGTAAGGCTTTTTTTTCCGACAAAAAAACGACCATGTATAGTAAGGCTTTTTTTTTCCCGACAAAAAAAACACCATGTATAGTAAGGCTTTTTTTTCAGACAAAAAAACGACCATGTATAGTAAGGCTTTTTTTTCCGACAAAAAAACGACCATGTATAGTAAGGCTTTTTTTTCCCGACAAAAAAACCACCATGTATAGTAAGGCTTTTTTTTCCGACGAAAAAACGACCATGTATAGTAAGGCTTTTTTTTTTTTTTTTTTTTTTTTTTTTTTTTTTTTTAAATCCTAGTCATACTTACAAAACTCATTGCCCCTCTTTCCAGTAAACAGGCTAACAGCCCTGTGGTCTAGTGGTAGAGTGTCTACCCTCAGACACTGAAGTTGTGGGTTCGATCCCAGGCTGAGTCAAACCAAATGACCATGTATAGTAAGGCTTTTTTTTTTCCGACAAAAAAACGACCATGTATAGTAAGGCTTTTTTTTTTCAGACAAAAAAAACGACCATGTATAGTAAGGCTTTTTTTTCCGACAAAAAAACGACCATGTATAGTAAGGCTTTTTTTTTCCCGACAAAAAAACGACCATGTATAGTAAGGCTTTTTTTTTTCTGACAAAAAAACGACCATGTATAGTAAGGCTTTTTTTTCCGACAAAAAAACGACCATGTATAGTAAGGCTTTTTTTTTCCCGACAAAAAAAACACCATGTATAGTAAGGCTTTTTTTTCCGACGAAAAAACGACCATGTATAGTAAGGCTTTTTTTTCCGACAAAAAAACGACCATGTATAGTAAGGCTTTTTTTTTTTCTGACAAAAAAACGACCATGTATACTAAGGCTTTTTTTTCCGACAAAAAAACGACCATGTATAGTAAGGCTTTTTTTTTCAGACAAAAAAAACGACCATGTATAGTAAGGCTTTTTTTTCCGACAAAAAAACGACCATGTATAGTAAGGCTTTTTTTTTCCCGACAAAAAAACCACCATGTATAGTAAGGCTTTTTTTTCCGACGAAAAAACGACCATGTATAGTAAGGCTTTTTTTTCCGACAAAAAAACGACCATGTATAGTAAGGCTTTTTTTTTTCTGACAAAAAAACGACCATGTATACTAAGGCTTTTTTTTTCGACAAAAAAACGACCATGTATAGTAAGGCTTTTTTTTTTCTCCCCAAAAAACGACCATGTATAGTAAGGCATTTTTTTTTCCCGACAAAAAAACGACCATGTATAGTAAGGCTTTTTTTTTCCCGACAAAAAAACGACCATGTATAGTAAGGCTTTTTTTTTTCTGACAAAAAAATGACCATGTATAGTAAGGCTTTTTATTTCGACAAAAAAACGACCATGTATAGTAAGGCTTTTTTTTCCGACAAAAAAACGACCATGTATAGTAAGGCTTTTTTTTTCCCGACAAAAAAAACACCATGTATAGTAAGGCTTTTTTTTCCGACGAAAAAACGACCATGTATAGTAAGGCTTTTTTTTCCGACAAAAAAACGACCATGTATAGTAAGGCTTTTTTTTCAGACAAAAAAAACGACCATGTATAGTAAGGCTTTTTTTTCCGACAAAAAAACGACCATGTATAGTAAGGCTTTTTTTTTCCCGACAAAAAAACCACCATGTATAGTAAGGCTTTTTTTTCCGACGAAAAAACGACCATGTATAGTAAGGCTTTTTTTTCCGACAAAAAAACGACCATGTATAGTAAGGCTTTTTTTTTTCTGACAAAAAAACGACCATGTATACTAAGGCTTTTTTTTTCGACAAAAAAACGACCATGTATAGTAAGGCTTTTTTTTTTCTCCCCAAAAAACGACCATGTATAGTAAGGCATTTTTTTTTCCCGACAAAAAAACGACCATGTATAGTAAGGCTTTTTTTTTTCTGACAAAAAAACGACCATGTATAGTAAGGCTTTTTTTTCCGACAAAAAAACGACCATGTATAGTAAGGCTTTTTTTTTCCGACAAAAAAACCACCATGTATAGTAAGGCTTTTTTTTCCGACGAAAAAACGACCATGTATAGTAAGGCTTTTTTTTTTTTTTTTTTTTTTTTTTTTTTTTTTTTTTTTAAATCCTAGTCATACTTACAAAACTCATTGCCCCTCTTTCCAGTAAACAGGCTAACAGCCCTGTGGTCTAGTGGTAGAGTGTCTACCCTCAGACACTGAAGTTGTGGGTTCGATCCCAGGCTGAGTCAAACCAAATGACCATGTATAGTAAGGCTTTTTTTTTCCGACAAAAAAACGACCATGTATAGTAAGGCTTTTTTTTTTCAGACAAAAAAAACGACCATGTATAGTAAGGCTTTTTTTTCCGACAAAAAAACGACCATGTATAGTAAGGCTTTTTTTTTCCCGACAAAAAAACGACCATGTATAGTAAGGCTTTTTTTTTTCTGACAAAAAAACGACCATGTATAGTAAGGCTTTTTTTTCCGACAAAAAAACGACCATGTATAGTAAGGCTTTTTTTTTCCCGACAAAAAAAACACCATGTATAGTAAGGCTTTTTTTTCCGACGAAAAAACGACCATGTATAGTAAGGCTTTTTTTTCCGACAAAAAAACGACCATGTATAGTAAGGCTTTTTTTTTTTCTGACAAAAAAACGACCATGTATACTAAGGCTTTTTTTTCCGACAAAAAAACGACCATGTATAGTAAGGCTTTTTTTTTCAGACAAAAAAAACGACCATGTATAGTAAGGCTTTTTTTTCCGACAAAAAAACGACCATGTATAGTAAGGCTTTTTTTTTCCCGACAAAAAAACCACCATGTATAGTAAGGCTTTTTTTTCCGACGAAAAAACGACCATGTATAGTAAGGCTTTTTTTTCCGACAAAAAAACGACCATGTATAGTAAGGCTTTTTTTTTTCTGACAAAAAAACGACCATGTATACTAAGGCTTTTTTTTTCGACAAAAAAACGACCATGTATAGTAAGGCTTTTTTTTTTCTCCCCAAAAAACGACCATGTATAGTAAGGCATTTTTTTTTCCCGACAAAAAAACGACCATGTATAGTAAGGCTTTTTTTTTCCCGACAAAAAAACGACCATGTATAGTAAGGCTTTTTTTTTTCTGACAAAAAAATGACCATGTATAGTAAGGCTTTTTATTTCGACAAAAAAACGACCATGTATAGTAAGGCTTTTTTTTCCGACAAAAAAACGACCATGTATAGTAAGGCTTTTTTTTTCCCGACAAAAAAAACACCATGTATAGTAAGGCTTTTTTTTCCGACGAAAAAACGACCATGTATAGTAAGGCTTTTTTTTCCGACAAAAAAACGACCATGTATAGTAAGGCTTTTTTTTCAGACAAAAAAAACGACCATGTATAGTAAGGCTTTTTTTTCCGACAAAAAAACGACCATGTATAGTAAGGCTTTTTTTTTCCCGACAAAAAAACGACCATGTATAGTAAGGCTTTTTTTTTTCAGACAAAAAAAACGACCATGTATAGTAAGGCTTTTTTTTCCGACAAAAAAACGACCATGTATAGTAAGGCTTTTTTTTTCCCGACAAAAAAACGACCATGTATAGTAAGGCTTTTTTTTTTCTGACAAAAAAACGACCATGTATAGTAAGGCTTTTTTTTCCGACAAAAAAACGACCATGTATAGTAAGGCTTTTTTTTTCCCGACAAAAAAAACACCATGTATAGTAAGGCTTTTTTTTCCGACGAAAAAACGACCATGTATAGTAAGGCTTTTTTTTCCGACAAAAAAACGACCATGTATAGTAAGGCTTTTTTTTTTTCTGACAAAAAAACGACCATGTATACTAAGGCTTTTTTTTCCGACAAAAAAACGACCATGTATAGTAAGGCTTTTTTTTTCAGACAAAAAAAACGACCATGTATAGTAAGGCTTTTTTTTCCGACAAAAAAACGACCATGTATAGTAAGGCTTTTTTTTTCCCGACAAAAAAACCACCATGTATAGTAAGGCTTTTTTTTCCGACGAAAAAACGACCATGTATAGTAAGGCTTTTTTTTCCGACAAAAAAACGACCATGTATAGTAAGGCTTTTTTTTTTCTGACAAAAAAACGACCATGTATACTAAGGCTTTTTTTTTCGACAAAAAAACGACCATGTATAGTAAGGCTTTTTTTTTTCTCCCCAAAAAACGACCATGTATAGTAAGGCATTTTTTTTTCCCGACAAAAAAACGACCATGTATAGTAAGGCTTTTTTTTTCCCGACAAAAAAACGACCATGTATAGTAAGGCTTTTTTTTTCTGACAAAAAAATGACCATGTATAGTAAGGCTTTTTATTTCGACAAAAAAACGACCATGTATAGTAAGGCTTTTTTTTCCGACAAAAAAACGACCATGTATAGTAAGGCTTTTTTTTTCCCGACAAAAAAAACACCATGTATAGTAAGGCTTTTTTTTCCGACGAAAAAACGACCATGTATAGTAAGGCTTTTTTTTCCGACAAAAAAACGACCATGTATAGTAAGGCTTTTTTTTCAGACAAAAAAAACGACCATGTATAGTAAGGCTTTTTTTTCCGACAAAAAAACGACCATGTATAGTAAGGCTTTTTTTTTCCCGACAAAAAAACCACCATGTATAGTAAGGCTTTTTTTTCCGACGAAAAAACGACCATGTATAGTAAGGCTTTTTTTTCCGACAAAAAAACGACCATGTATAGTAAGGCTTTTTTTTTTCTGACAAAAAAACGACCATGTATACTAAGGCTTTTTTTTTCGACAAAAAAACGACCATGTATAGTAAGGCTTTTTTTTTTCTCCCCAAAAAACGACCATGTATAGTAAGGCATTTTTTTTTCCCGACAAAAAAACGACCATGTATAGTAAGGCTTTTTTTTCCGACAAAAAAACGACCATGTATAGTAAGGCTTTTTTTTTTCTGACAAAAAAACGACCATGTATAGTAAGGCTTTTTTTTCCCGACAAAAAAACCACCATGTATAGTAAGGCTTTTTTTTCCGACGAAAAAACGATCATGTATAGTAAGGCTTTTTTTTTTTTTTTTTTTTTTTTTTTTTTTTAAATCCTAGTCATACTTACAAAACTCATTGCCCCTCTTTCCAGTAAACAGGCTAACAGCCCTGTGGTCTAGTGGTAGAGTGTCTACCCTCAGACACTGAAGTTGTGGGTTCGATCCCAGGCTGAGTCAAACCAAATGACCATGTATAGTAAGGCTTTTTTTTTCCGACAAAAAAACGACCATGTATAGTAAGGCTTTTTTTTTTCAGACAAAAAAAACGACCATGTATAGTAAGGCTTTTTTTTCCGACAAAAAAACGACCATGTATAGTAAGGCTTTTTTTTTCCCGACAAAAAAACGACCATGTATAGTAAGGCTTTTTTTTCCGACGAAAAAACGACCATGTATAGTAAGGCTTTTTTTTCCGACAAAAAAACGACCATGTATAGTAAGGCTTTTTTTTTTCTGACAAAAAAACGACCATGTATACTAAGGCTTTTTTTTCCGACAAAAAAACGACCATGTATAGTAAGGCTTTTTTTTTCAGACAAAAAAAACGACCATGTATAGTAAGGCTTTTTTTTCCGACAAAAAAACGACCATGTATAGTAAGGCTTTTTTTTTCCCGACAAAAAAACCACCATGTATAGTAAGGCTTTTTTTTCCGACGAAAAAACGACCATGTATAGTAAGGCTTTTTTTTCCGACAAAAAAACGACCATGTATAGTAAGGCTTTTTTTTTTCTGACAAAAAAACGACCATGTATACTAAGGCTTTTTTTTTCGACAAAAAAACGACCATGTATAGTAAGGCTTTTTTTTTCTCCCCAAAAAACGACCATGTATAGTAAGGCATTTTTTTTTCCCGACAAAAAAACGACCATGTATAGTAAGGCTTTTTTTTTCCCGACAAAAAAACGACCATGTATAGTAAGGCTTTTTTTTTTCTGACAAAAAAACGACCATGTATAGTAAGGCTTTTTATTTCGACAAAAAAACGACCATGTATAGTAAGGCTTTTTTTTCCGACAAAAAAACGACCATGTATAGTAAGGCTTTTTTTTTCCCGACAAAAAAAACACCATGTATAGTAAGGCTTTTTTTTCCGACGAAAAAACGACCATGTATAGTAAGGCTTTTTTTTCCGACAAAAAAACGACCATGTATAGTAAGGCTTTTTTTTTTCTGACAAAAAAACGACCATGTATACTAAGGCTTTTTTTTCCGACAAAAAAACGACCATGTATAGTAAGGCTTTTTTTTCAGACAAAAAAAACGACCATGTATAGTAAGGCTTTTTTTTCCGACAAAAAAACGACCATGTATAGTAAGGCTTTTTTTTTCCCGACAAAAAACCCACCATGTATAGTAAGGCTTTTTTTTCCGACGAAAAAACGACCATGTATACTAAGGCTTTTTTTTCCGACAAAAAAACGACCATGTATAGTAAGGCTTTTTTTTTCAGACAAAAAAAACGACCATGTATAGTAAGGCTTTTTTTTCCGACAAAAAAACGACCATGTATAGTAAGGCTTTTTTTTTCCCGACAAAAAAACCACCATGTATAGTAAGGCTTTTTTTTCCGACGAAAAAACGACCATGTATAGTAAGGCTTTTTTTTCCGACGAAAAAACGACCATGTATAGTAAGGCTTTTTTTTCCGACAAAAAAACGACCATGTATAGTAAGGCTTTTTTTTTTCTGACAAAAAAACGACCATGTATACTAAGGCTTTTTTTTTCGACAAAAAAACGACCATGTATAGTAAGGCTTTTTTTTTTCTCCCCAAAAAACGACCATGTATAGTAAGGCATTTTTTTTTCCCGACAAAAAAACGACCATGTATAGTAAGGCTTTTTTTTTTCTGACAAAAAAACGACCATGTATAGTAAGGCTTTTTTTCAGACGAAAAAACGACCATGTATAGTAAGGCTTTTTTTTTTCCGACAAAAAAACGACCATGTATAGTAAGGCTTTTTTTTCCGACAAAAAAACGACCATGTATAGTAAGGCTTTTTTTTCCGACAAAAAAACGACCATGTATAGTAAGGCTTTTTTTTCCGACAAAAAACGACCATGTATAGTAAGGCTTTTTTTCCCGACAAAAAACCCACCATGTATAGTAAGGCTTTTTTTTTCAGACAAAAAAAACGACCATGTATAGTAAGGCTTTTTTTTCCGACAAAAAAACGACCATGTATAGTAAGGCTTTTTTTTTCCCGACAAAAAAACCACCATGTATAGTAAGGCTTTTTTTTCCGACGAAAAAACGACCATGTATAGTAAGGCTTTTTTTTCCGACGAAAAAACGACCATGTATAGTAAGGCTTTTTTTTTTCTCCCCAAAAAACGACCATGTATAGTAAGGCATTTTTTTTTCCCGACAAAAAAACGACCATGTATAGTAAGGCTTTTTTTTTTCTGACAAAAAAACGACCATGTATAGTAAGGCTTTTTTTCAGACGAAAAAACGACCATGTATAGTAAGGCTTTTTTTTTTCCGACAAAAAAACGACCATGTATAGTAAGGCTTTTTTTTCCGACAAAAAAACGACCATGTATAGTAAGGCTTTTTTTTCCGACAAAAAAACGACCATGTATAGTAAGGCTTTTTTTTCCGACAAAAAACGACCATGTATAGTAAGGCTTTTTTTCCCGACAAAAAACCCACCATGTATAGTAAGGCTTTTTTTTCCGACGAAAAAACGACCATGTATACTAAGGCTTTTTTTTCCGACAAAAAAACGACCATGTATAGTAAGGCTTTTTTTTTCAGACAAAAAAAACGACCATGTATAGTAAGGCTTTTTTTTCCGACAAAAAAACGACCATGTATAGTAAGGCTTTTTTTTTCCCGACAAAAAAACCACCATGTATAGTAAGGCTTTTTTTTCCGACGAAAAAACGACCATGTATAGTAAGGCTTTTTTTTCCGACGAAAAAACGACCATGTATAGTAAGGCTTTTTTTTTTCTGACAAAAAAACTACCATGTATACTAAGGCTTTTTTTTTCGACAAAAAAACGACCATGTATAGTAAGGCTTTTTTTTTTCTCCCCAAAAAACGACCATGTATAGTAAGGCATTTTTTTTTCCCGACAAAAAAACGACCATGTATAGTAAGGCTTTTTTTTTTCTGACAAAAAAACGACCATGTATAGTAAGGCTTTTTTTTCCGACAAAAAAACCATGTAAAGTAAGGCTTTTTTTTTCCCGACAAAAAAACGACCATGTATAGTAAGGCTTTTTTTTCCGACAAAAAAACGACCATGTATAGTAAGGCTTTTTTTTTCTGACAAAAAAACGACCATGTATAGTAAGGCTTTTTTTTTCAACAAAAAAACGACCATGTATAGTAAGGCTTTTTTTTTCAGACAAAAAAAACGACCATGTATAGAAGGCTTTTTTTTCCGACAAAAAAACGACCATGTATAGTAAGGCTTTTTTTTTTCTGACAAAAAAACGACCATGTATACTAAGGCTTTTTTTTTCGACAAAAAAACGACCATGTATAGTAAGGCATTTTTTTTTCCCGACAAAAAAACGACCATGTATAGTAAGGCTTTTTTTTTTCTGACAAAAAAACGACCATGTATAGTAAGGCTTTTTTTCAGACGAAAAAACGACCATGTATAGTAAGGCTTTTTTTTTTTTCCGACAAAAAAACGACCATGTATAGTAAGGCTTTTTTTTCCGACAAAAAAACGACCATGTATAGTAAGGCTTTTTTTTTTCCGACAAAAAAACGACCATGTATAAAGGCTTTTTTTTTCTGACAAAAAAACGACCATGTATAGTAAGGCTTTTTTTTCGACAAAAAAACGACCATGTATAGTAAGGCTTTTTTTTTCAGACAAAAAAAACGACCATGTATAGTAAGGCTTTTTTTTCCGACAAAAAAACGACCATGTATAGTAAGGCTTTTTTTTTTCTGACAAAAAACGACCATGTATACTAAGGCTTTTTTTTTCGACAAAAAAACGACCATGTACAGTAAGGCTTTTTTTTTTCTCCCCAAAAAACGACCATGTATAGTAAGGCTTTTTTTTTTCTCCCCAAAAAACGACCATGTATAGTAAGGCTTTTTTTTTTCTCCCCAAAAAACGACCATGTATAGTAAGGCTTTTTTTTTTTCCGACAAAAAAACGACCATGTATAGTAAGGCTTTTTTTCTCCGACAAAAAAACGACCATGTATAGTAAGGCTTTTTTTTTTTTTTTTTTTTTTTTTTTTTAAAAATCCTAGTCATACTTACTAAACTCATTGCCCCTCTTTCCAGTAAACAGACTAACAGCCCTGTGGTCTAGTGGTAGAGTGTCTACCCTCAGACACTGAAGTTGTGGGTTTGATCGCAGGCTGAGTTAAACCAAATGACCATGTATAGTAAGGCTTTTTTTTTCCGACAAAAAAACGACCATGTATAGTAAGGCTTTTTTTTCCGACAAAAAAACGACCATGTATAGGAAGGCTTTTTTATTTTATTTTATTTTTATTTTTTTTTTAAAATTCCCAGTCATACTTACTAAACTCATTGCCACTCTTTCCAGTAAACAGGCTCACAGCCCCGTGGTATAGTGGTAGAGCGTCTACCCTCAGACACTGAGTTTGTGGGTTCGATCCCAGGCTGAGTCAAACCAAATGACCATGTATAGTAAGGCTTTTTTTTTCCCGACAAAACAACGACCATGTATAGTAAGGCTTTTTTTTTTCAGACAAAAAAAACGACCATGTATAGTAAGGCTTTTTTTTCCGACAAAAAAACGACCATGTATAGTAAGGCTTTTTTTTTTCTGACAAAAAAACGACCATGTATACTAAGGCTTTTTTTTTCGACAAAAAAACGACCATGTATAGTAGTATAGTAAGGCTTTTTTTTTTCCGACAAAAAAACGACCATGTATAGTAAGGCTTTTTTTTTGTTTTTTTGTGTTTTCAACGACCTGCTCAGTGGTCAAGTGGTAGAGTGTACACCCTGAGACTAGGAGGTCATGGGTTCAATCCCCCGGCCGGGTCACACCAAAGACTATAAAATAAACGACCATGTATTGTATGGCGTTTTTTTTTCTCCCAAAAAAACGACCATGTATAGTAAGGCTTTTTTTTCCGACAAAAAAACGACCATGTATAGGAAGGCTTTTTTATTTTATTTTTTTTTAATTTTTTTTTTTAAATTCCCAGTCATACTTACTAAACTCATTGCCACTCTTTCCAGTAAACAGGCTCACAGCCCCGTGGTATAGTGGTAGAGCGTCTACCCTCAGACACTGAGTTTGTGGTTTCGATCCCAGGCTGAGTCAAACCAAATGACCATGTATAGTAAGTCTTTTTTTTTCTCCCAAAAAAACGACCATGTATAGTAATACTTACTAATCTCATTGCCCCTCTTTCCAGTAAACAGGTTAACAGCCCTGTGGTCTAGTGGTAGAGTGTCTACCTTCAGACACTGAAGTTGTGGGTTCGATCCCAGGCTGAGGCAAACCAAATGACCATGTATAGCAAGGCTTTTTTTTTCCCGACAAAACAACGACCATGTATAGTAAGGCTTTTTTCTTCAGACAAAAAAAACGACCATGTATAGTAAGGCTTTTTTTTCCGACAAAAAAACGACCATGTATAGTAAGGCTTTTTTTTTTCTGACAAAAAAACGACCATGTATACTAAGGCTTTTTTTTTCGACAAAAAAACGACCATGTATAGTAGTATAGTAAGGCTTTTTTTTTTCCGACAAAAAAACGACCATGTATAGTAAGGCTTTTTTTTTCCGACAAAATAACGACCATGTATAATAAGGCTTTTTTTTTTTTTTTTTTTTTTTTTTTTTTTTTTTTTTATAATCCTAGCCATACTTACTAAACTCATTGCCCCTCTTTCCAGTAAATATGCTAACAGCCCTGTGGTCTAGTGGTAGAGTGTCTACCCTCAGACACTGAAGTTGTGGGTTCGATCCCAGGCTGAGTCGAACCAAATGACCATGTATAGTAAGGCTTTTTTTTTCAGACAAAAAACACGACCATGTATAGTAAGGCTTTTTTTTTCTGACAAAAAAACGACCATGTATACTAAGGCTATTTTTTTCGACAAAAAAACGACCATGTATATAGTAAGGCTTTTTTTTTTCTCCCCAAAAAACGACCATGTATAGTAAGGCATTTTTTTTTCCCTACAAAAAAACGACCATGTATAGTAAGGCTTTTTTTTTTCTGACAAAAAAACGACCATGAATAGTAAGGCTTTTTTTTCCGACAAAAAAACGACCATGTATAGTAAGGCTTTTTTTTCCGACAAAAAACGACCATGTATAGTAAGGCTTTTTTTTTTCAGACAAAAAAACGACCATGTATAGTAAGGCTTTTTTTTCCGACAAAAAAACGACCATGTAAAGTAAGGCTTTTTTTTTCTGACAAAAAAACGACCATGTATAGTAAGGCTTTTTTTTTCGACAAAAAAACGACCATGTATAGTAAGGCATTTTTTTTTTCTCCCCCAAAAAAACGACCATGTATAGTAAGGCTTTTTTTTTTTTTTTTTTTTTTTTTTTTTTTTTTTTTAAAACCGACCATGTATAGTCAGGCTTTTTTTTTGTTTTTTTGTGTTTTCAAAGACCTGCTCAGTGGTCAAGTGGTAGAGTGTCCACCCTGAGACTAGGAGGTCATGGGTTCAATCCCCCGGCCGGGTCAAACCAAAGACTATAAAATAAACGACCATGTATTGTATGGCGTTTTTTTTTCTCCCAAAAAAACGACCATGTATAGTAAGGCTTTTTTTTCCGACAAAAAAACGACCATGTATAGGAAGGCTTTTTTATTTTATTTTTTTTTTATTTTTATTTTTTAAATTCCCAGTCATACTTACTAAACTCATTGCCACTCTTTCCAGTAAACAGGCTCACAGCCCCGTGGTATAGTGGTAGAGCGTCTACCCTCAGACACTGAGTTTGTGGTTTCGATCCCAGGCTGAGTCAAACCAAATGACCATGTATAGTAAGTCTTTTTTTTTCTCCCAAAAAAACGACCATGTATAGTAATACTTACTAATCTCATTGCCCCTCTTTCCAGTAAACAGGTTAACAGCCCTGTGGTCTAGTGGTAGAGTGTCTACCTTCAGACACTGAAGTTGTGGGTTCGATCCCAGGCTGAGTCAAACCAAATGACCATGTATAGTAAGGCTTTTTTTTTCGACAAAAAAACGACCATGTATAGTAAGGCTTTTTTTTTTCTGACAAAAAAACGACCATGTATACTAAGGATTTTTTTTTCGACAAAAAAACGACCATGTATATAGTAAGGCTTTTTTTTTTCTCCCCAAAAAACGACCATGTATAGTAAGGCATTTTTTTTTCCCGACAAAAAAACGACCATGTATAGTAAGGCTTTTTTTTTCTGACAAAAAAACGACCATGTATAGTAAGGCTTTTTTTCCGACAAAAAAACGACCATGTATAGTAAGGCTTTTTTTTCCCGACAAAAAACGACCATGTATAGTAAGGCTTTTTTTTTTCAGACAAAAAAACGACCATGTATAGTAAGGCTTTTTTTTTCGACAAAAAAACGACCATGTAAAGTAAGGCTTTTTTTTTCTGACAAAAAAACGACCATGTATAGTAAGGCTTTTTTTTCCGACAAAAAAACGACCATGTATAGTAAGGCTTTTTTTTTCCGACAAAAAACGACCATGTATAGTAAGGCTTTTTTTTTTCAGACAAAAAAACGACCATGTATAGTAAGGCTTTTTTTTTTCGACAAAAAAACGACCATGTATAGTAAGGCATTTTTTTTTTCTCCCCCCAAAAAACGACCATGTATAGTAAGGTTTTTTTTTTTTTTTTTTTTTTTTTTAAACCGACCATGTATAGTCAGGCTTTTTTTTTGTTTTTTTGTGTTTTCAAAGACCTGCTCAGTGGTCAAGTGGTAGAGTGTCCACCCTGAGACTAGGAGGTCATGGGTTCAATCCCCCGGCCGGGTCACACCAAAGACTATAAAATAAACGACCATGTATTGTATGGCGGGTTTTTTTCTCCCAGAAAAACGACCATGTATAGTAAGGCTTTTTTTTTCTCCCCCCCAAAAAAATAACCATGTATAGTAAGGCATTTTCTTTCTCCCAAAAAAACGACCATGTATAGTAAGGCATTTTTTTCTCCCCAAAAAAAAAATGACCATGTATAGTAAGGCTTTTTTTTTTCTCCCAAAAAAACGACCATGTATAGTAAGGCATTTTTTTTCTCCCCCCCAAAAAATGACCATGTATAGTAAGGCTTTTTTTTTCTCCCCCCAAAAAAATGAACATGTATAGTAAGGCATTTTTTTTCTACCAAAAAAACCCGACCATGTATAGTAAGGCATTTTTTTTCTCCCAAAAAAACAACCATGTACAGTAAGGCAAAAAAAAATTCTCCCCAAAAAACGACCATGTATAGTAAGGCTTTTTTTTTCTCCCCAAAAAAACCGACCATGTATAGTAAGGCATTTTTTTTCTCCCAATAAAACAACCATGTATAGTAAGGCATTTTTTTTCTCCCAAAAAAACGACCATGTATAGTAAGGCTTTTTTTTTTCTCCCAGAAAAACGACCATGTATAGTAAGGCTGTTTTTTTCTCCCAAAAAAACGACCATGTATAGTAAGGCTTTTTTTTTTCTCCCAAAAAAACAACCATGTATAGTAAGGCTTTTTTTTTCTCCCAGAAAAACGACCATGTATAGTAAGGCATTTTTTTTCTCCCAAAAAAAACCGACCATGTATAGTAAGGCATTTTTTTCCCCCCAAAAAAACGACCATGTATAGTAAGGCAATTTTTTTTTCTCCCCAAAAAACGACCATGTATAGTAAGGCATTTTTTTTTCTCCCCAAAAAACGACCACGTATAGTAATGCTTTTTTTTTTCTCCCCAAAAAACGGCCATGTATAGCAAGGCTTTTTTTTTCTCCCCAAAAAACGACCATGTATAGTAAGGCATTTTTTTTTCTCCCAAAAAAACAACCATGTATAGTAAGGCATTTTTTTTTCTCCCAAAAAAACAACCATGTATAGTAAGGCTTTTTTTTTCTCCCCAACAAACGACCATGTATAGTAAGGCATTTTTTTTCTCCCCCCCAAAAAAATGACCATGTATAGTAAGGCATTTTTTTTCTCCCAAAAAAACGACCATGTATAGTAAGGCTTTTTTTTTTCTCCCCAAAAAAACGACCATGTATAGTAAGGCATTTTTTTTCTCCCAAAAAAACGACCATGTATAGTAAGGCAAATTTTTTTTCTCCCAAAAAAACGACCATGTATAGTAAGGCATTTTTTTTTCTCCCCAAAAAAAACGACCATGTATAGTAAGGCTTTTTTTTTTTCTCCCAGAAAAACGACCATGTATAGTAAGGCATTTTTTTTCTCCCCAAAAAACGACCATGTATAGTAAGGCATTTTTTTTCTCCCAAAGAAACGACCATGTATAGTAAGGCATTTTTTTTCTCCCAAAAAAAACGACCATGTATAGTAAGGCTTTTTTTTTTTTCTCCCAAAAAAACGACCATGTATAGTCAGGCTTTTTTTTTTCTCCCAAAAAAACGACCATGTATAGTAAGGCGTTTTTTGTTTTGTTTTTTTTAATGTTTTTTTTTTTTCAAAACAACCATGAAAAGTAAGGCATTTTTTTTTTTATTTCAAACAACCATGCATACTAAGGCGTATTTTTATTTTATTTTTATTTTTTTAAAGACCATGTATAGTAAGGCGTTTTTGTTTTGTTTTGTTTTTAAACGACCATGTATAGTAAGGCGTTTTTCTTTTTTTTTTTAAAACGCCATACTATACATGATCATTTGAGGAAAAAAAACCCCCAAAAAAACGCCTTAGTATATATGGTTGTTTTTTTTGTTTTTTTTTAAATACAAAAAAAACAAAAATGTATAGTAAGGCGGGTTTTTTTTGTTTTTTTAAACGACAATGTATACTAAGGCGTCCCCCCCCCCCCCCCCCAAACGCCCATGTATAGTGTGGCGTTTAAAACAAAAAAAACAAAAAAACGACCATGTATAGTAAGGCTTTTTTTTTTTCTCAAATGACCATGTATAGTAAGGCGTTTTTTTTTTTTTAACTTTTTTTTTCCCCCAAACAACCATGTATAGTAAGGCATTTTTTTGTTTTTTTTTGTTTGTTTGTTTTTCCAAACGACCATGTATAGTATGGTGTTTTTTTTTGTTTTTTTGGGGTTTTTTTTTAACTACCATGTATACTAAGGCATTTTTTTCGGGGGGTTTTAACGCCATACTATACATGGTCGTTTGGGAGAAAAACAAAAACAAAACCGCCTTAGTATACATGGTCATTTAAAAACAAAAAAAAACACAAAAAAACCCGCCATACTATACATGGTCGTTTGGGAAAAAACACACACAAAAAAACACCTTAGTATACATGGTCGTTTAAAAAAACAAACAAACAAAAAAAAAAACGCCATACTATACATGGTCGTCGTTTTGTTTTTTTGTTTTTGTTTCAAACGACCATGTATAATATGGCGTGTTTTTTTTTTTTTTTTTTAAAACAACGATCATGTATAGTAAGGCGGTTTTTTGTTTTTGTTTTTTTAAACGACCATGTACACTAAGGCGTTTTGGGTTTTTTTTCCCCTCAAACGGCCATGTATAGTAAGGCTTTTTTTTTTTTTTTTTAAATCGTATTTTTTTTCCAAACGACCATGTATAGTATGGTGTTGTTTTTTTGTTGTTGTTTTTTTAAACGACCATGTATACTAAGGCTTTTTTTTTCGTTTTTTTTTGGGGGGGGGGGGGGGGGACGCCTTACTATACTATACTATACTTTACGCCATACTATACATGGTCGTTTGGGATGACCATGTATAGTAAGGTGTTTTGGGGTTTTTTCAAACGACCATGTATAATATGGCGTGTTTTTTTTGTTTTTTTTAAACAACGATCATGTATAGTAAGGCGTTTTTTTTGGGGGGGTGGGGGGGTTTAAACGACCATGTATACTATGGCGTTTAAAAAAAAAAAAAAACAAACAAAAAAAAAACGACCATGTATATAGTATGGCGTTTAAAAAATAAAAAAAAAACGACCATGTATAGTATGGCGTTTTTGTTTTTTTTGTTTTTTTAAAAACAACGCATTTTTAAAACATTTACAATTTACACAGTTTCCTATTTCACAGTACCCCAACATGCAAGTACCCCGGCGTGCAAGTACCCCAACGTGGCCCGGGTTGCGAGGGCCCTTTATCGCTGCTCGCAGCTCTAGTTACTTTTACTTTTTCATTTGTTTTAAAAAACGTAAGGTAGTTTCCAATTGTTAATTTTTTTTGTAAGAAGCATTTGCGCTTTTATATTTCATTCACAAAAATGCTTTTTTCCATTTTAATTCGAATTGTTTGGTTAGTCGTGGTTGTTTTCGGCCGGGCCGGCAGTCACCTGATGAAGCATTGAGGGCAAGTCGTCCCCTGAACAGGAAGAAGCGTTCCGTGTTAATCTTCCCGCCGTGGAAAGTGGCGATCCAAGTCTGATTGAAAAACACCGACCACTTGATGGACGCCAACTCCCGGGACGGGTCGCTGCCGGATGATAACGTGACCGCCTCACCTTGGTAGGCCACCTGCTGGAGATGAAGCACTGCAACCATATTTGGGCACATGGTTCCACGTAACATCACGTAGCAATGTATGGCATTACATGTGGTCACAGGTCCACTCACCGCTAGCAGCTGCCTCTAACGAGGCCCTCAGAAAAACCAACATGGAAGCCAGGACGAGCTCTGACACGCGAGACCAAAAAAAAAACATCAAGTTGAGGCTGCTGTCAACAAGTTAACATTGTCATGCTTTTGTGTCAAACATATTGAGTTACATAGCTTAAGCATAACATCATATTGAGTCACATACTGCACATGCAGCACAACATAGGCATCACATTTGGTCACACAGGTCCACAACATTGTTATTTGGTCACATAGCTCATATTTGATTGAATAGCGCCAAATATATTCACAAAGCCTCAGAAAAGATCACATAGCTTACATTTGGTCATATTGTGCCACATAGCATCAGGTAGCACAATGATAATTCAGATGTGGTCACATATCCCATTATCAAAGCATCATAATTGGTCACATAAGGATACACATAAGGTCATATACGTATACATACGTACCCACATAGCCTCGCATAGAATCACATTGTGCCACATAACATCACACAGCATCACATTTAGTCACAGAGTATACAGTAACACATAATACAGTAATTTGGTCGTATTTAGTCACAAAGCACCTAAAAACCTTGACGTTTGTTTTGGTCCCACAGGGCCGCATAGCCTCACTTGGCTGACCTTATGTTTCACAATTCTTACCTCGAAACAGGAGCACTCGGGCCATGATAGCGAAGGAGCGCCGGTCGCAGGACTTGTCGCTTGTGCTGCGCGACTACGTGCAGCATGGCTTCTTTCATTTCCTGTTTGTGCATCGCGTGATTGTCACTCATCTTTTCAGGAAGTGACAGATGGGTGAAATGATGTACATTTTGGGTGGGGATTGGAATAATTCCCAGAATTAGACTGTACTACCAAGTAGACACAGGTAGGAAATAAACAGACGGTTTTCTATCAACAAAAACACATGTCGATTGTGTGATTTTAATGTGACCAACACAAGAAACATGACAACTTACAGTAGAGGGACTTTGTGCAACACATAACAAGACTACACCAGAGTGCCGGCATGTGGCCACAGAGGTAGAATCATGTATCATTTGCAGTCATCGGCACACTGGGCGGACGTTTCAACTTTGGTAGCGTCCGTCCGCCAGAAAGTGGAACTTAGCGGCCGACAGTGTGGCTTTTCTTTGCAATTCCACAACACAACAATAAGCAAAAATTTACTTTTTTTTTTCTTAATGTGATGACTACTAGCAGCAGCTAGAAAGATTAGCATAGCTTACTTAGCACTGCTGCTTTCCCGCTACATCCTGATGCTAAGCTAAGTGAATGAGTCAGTAGTGGCAGGGGTTCTCAAACTTTCGGGTCCCCCTCCCTCAAACCTAACCCCATAGAAACGTTGCTACCGACGGGTAACCTTGAATGCCACAGGAATGAAAAAAGTGACCTCTTTGAGAAGGAAGTCGAGAAAAAAAAAAGTGGTCATCCTATGAAAATATTTTTTTTGAAAATAAAATCAAACTATCATGAGATAGAAACTTGATCTGATGTGACGACTTAGACTTGGGAAAAGTCGCCAATATTAGGCCAAAACTAAAAGGTGGTGGGAGGAGCCTGGAAGCCCCTTTTGCCACACCAGAGGCGGGGGGAAAAGAAAAAGAAAAAACTTTTAAGTTCTGCAACCAATGAACCCATTATTTCCTTTTCAAATACTTGACCTTACTGGATTTAGCATAGTTAACGTAGCTCGTAATATCCTAAAAGCACTCAGCCAGTGAGCTGAACCAGAGGTCAAACATTCAACTTCTTATCTTCTAACGTGAAACTGATCCTGCTCGAACTTTTCTTTCTGGTGTGGCAGCGGACAACTAATCGCCTTCATATTGTGATTGATTGAATTAGCGTGGCCGTTCCCGTATGTCCCGTATGTACAGTAGCTGTGCGCTTTCTTACTAAACGACGCAAAATAATCACTTATTGCAAATTATTTTTGCTCCAGCCCACTGACCCACCAGCGCTTCCGGGGGAGGGGGATCTGCATTTCGGCTAAAGTGCTGGCTGATGGGAGGTCACTCTCATGGTGCTTCCAGTGGCTCTTACAATCCAGTGGACTGAATCCTGGGACGGTCGGGACTCGCTTCCTTGCCTGCGGGACGGACAAAAACAAGTGTCAGGGAGGAAAGGCAAATGTGAAAAGGTGACCACAAAAAAAAAAAAAAAAAAAAGAGAGAGACCGCGTGTGGCACGCTCACCGTCCGCCGAGCCGCAGTCTTCCTCCTCCCGACAGGCCGACTGCTCTCGGAGCGACGTCAGCAGTTTGTGATGTTCCCCCTCCATGTCCTGCAGACAGAGAACACGGTGTAACGTACTAAACATGGACCAGATGAAGTGAAGCAGAGAGTTTTTGATTTTCATTGGTGAATTTGCATTCAATTTTTATGACTTTTGTCACATTCTAGTTATTTCTGTGACCATGCTGTTTTTTTTGTCCTTGAAATCTAGCAACAATTTTGTTAGTAGGGCTTGTACAGTCAAATTGATTTATCAACTTCACTAATGATAAACCTGACACAACACTCCCTAATGATGTTTAGGGTATGATGTCGACTAGTTAATTGCGCTGCTCCTTCTGGTGTTTGAGCCTTGGCCACCAGGTGGCAGCATATTAAATCATGTCCATTTATGGCAATTTTGCTGACCAAATATGACTGTTGTAACTAAGCTGCAGTAATATCCTCCTGACTACCAGGAAAAAAAAATTTGCCCAATCATGTTTATTTTGATATTCCCCAATCTTTGTGAAGTAACTGGAATACTGCAAAAGAAATTAAAATTTTTTTTTTTTTTTGTATTTTTAAGCTATGATGTGTCCACTACAGAGGACATTTTTTTTAAACTTAAATGCTAGGCTTAAATACAGTTAAAGTAATTCAAACAATACTTTAATGTGTTATTAAGAGTCTTATAGAACACATGGTAACAACATTTAAAGCCTAAATTTGTTCAATAAAAAGTATTATACACTTTTCCTCTTCCCTAAAAAGTGCTTGCACTGAGGGAAGCCATTTTCTTTTATGATGCAATCAAAAGTAGCAAAGCCCCACCCCAACACATTTGGTATCATTGTAAAGCTCCGAATGTCCTCTATAGAGCACAAAAGGAGTTAATTCAATCATATGCACTGGGTGGGAGATATTCAAGTTTAAAAATGTCCACTACAGAGGACAAATTTGAATTGCTGGTAGTCAGGAGGATATTGCTCATAATATGGGTCTTTGCACATGCTTAGTGTTTTACGACAACGTATTTGGGCCAAGTATAATTTTTGGGGCAATATGGCCACGTATATATTTATTTTTTGTGTGCGGTGGCTAATATTTCGGAAAAAAAACTCGCTTCAAAGTGTGAATGCTTAACATGATATGGTTTATCTCTACTAAAGCAATTACTATCTCATTATTTCAAAATCCGACTGAAAAGTATTGGCAGAAACATCCGAGTAGTACGTTACATGTATTTCTCGTAAGTTTCTGAGTTTTTTTCCGGCAAATTTGCCACTTTATAAACTCTGCCAGTTTTTTTTTCCTCGGAATATTGCCCCAATCCTCTAAAAAATATATATGCGGCCCTAATACGCCGTCGTAGTGTTTTGGCACTGTTTGTGTGTTTTAAGTGTCATCATTGCAGTATTGATGCTAGTTAGCATGCATTTGCCTTAGCACTAAACAGACTTTTGTCAGAAAGTCATGCATTTGCTTAAATACACGTGTACTTTTAGGGTCAATTATAACTGGTACGGGAATCAAACAGGTTGAAGCAAGCACACTTAACCACACTTGAACCTTTGTTATAAAGATCAAAGCAAAAAGTTGACCGTTTGACAGGCGAAAAGTGGAAAATTCCCGCATGGCCATCCGACAAAATGTCAGCCGACGAACTGACCTTGAGCTGACGCAGCTTGCCGGTCAAGTTCTCGATGGTGCGGAACACCTCCTCCACATTTTGGATCACGTGACTCTGCCACGCCTCCTCTTCCCGCCCCTCCGTGGTGCTCTCGTCCGGCTGGGTGGGCGGGGCCAGGTAGAAGACGTTTCCTGCCCGTGGAGTAAAACAACCAATCAGGCGAGCTGCTTGCCTCGCCAACGACATCGTCACCAGGGGTTATTATTACCGCGTGGGACGGCCCGGCTCGCCGACGACCGCTCGGACACCGTCGTGACATCATCAGGGACGGAGTAAGAAGAGGCTGCCACCGCCCCTGTGAGAGAAGCGTGAGAAAAGGGGAGGAAAAAGACGGGTTTGGGCTTACCTTTTGGTAGCACCTGACCAGCTTGCCAGTTGTCGCGTGCGCTTTCATGGGGCGAGTCTCGGAGGGTGAGGCCCCAGCCGTCCTCAGCCGCGTCCACGAAGAAGAGCTGACGCAGTCTTTCCACTGACAACAAAGAGAAAAGCCGGATGACTTGATGAATAATTTGCACATTTTCGGCACAACATGTTTGTTTTTCTTTACCTGCTTTTTTCATGCAGAAAGGAGGGAGTCTATTCTGTCATTTGATAGATTCGGTTTATATATAATTATTGAACATAACATTATGTCGGTGTTGAAAATTTGGAAATTTTCTAAAATGGCTGGCAGTGAATGAGATGTATCACAATCTTAAGATAAGGCCAAAATGTTATATTCATATCTTTACTATATTTTCAGAAATAAAACTCTTTTTGTCACTTTGCACCTTTTTAGTTTAGAAGACACTACTATTCTCTTAAAAAATTGAACTATGTTGTAAATTGTGTTGTGAAGTATTTGGTTGTGTTTGTATGTTGATTTGATTCAGGTCACAGTATTACACATGCTAATATGGAGTCAGATGTTGGATGGTCTACTGAAAATAAGCTGAGATGTTTGCACTAATAAATAAATAATAAATAATTAAGAAAGTCCAATTAAAAAAAAAACTTTCCTTACCAAAATCAAATAAAAATGACTGCCTTTGAAAACTAAAGTGCAAATATTTTCAGGGTTGATTTTCTTTTTCTATGATTGTAGAGAAGAAGCAATGTGAAACAGTCCTGAGGAACTGATTTCTATGGATTTTTTTTTTTTACATTCAACAAATAAAAAAACTCATAAAGCAAACATTTTCCAAAAAAATCCAAATTAACTCAAAGTAACAAATGTGCTCTCCTTCAAATGAAGTGAATTTCAAAAAGAAAACCCAAAAGGAAATCAAAAATGTGATGAGAAAGGCAAAAGTGGCCACAATCAGTTTGTGGGAGAACGACTTTGACTTTTGGCTGCTTACCGTCGCGCAATGCCGCTTCCGCCAGGCCTTCCGCGTGGTCTCCGTGGCTGTTCGACACTCCTGCTTGGTGGCAAGCCGCAGAGATGTCCGCCACGTGGGCCTGCGCTCCGCCAGGATTTTCTGCAGGTAATCAAGTCAAACGCAATGGGAAATGTGCGCTGCGGCCTCAAAAAGGAAAGGGGTGGGGCACCGTACCTGCGTAGGCGGGGCCTGCGGCTTCCACCGGGGATGCAGAGCCCAGACTGGGAGTTGGGAAATAAAGACTTTTAGGCCTCGCGACTGATAAAGCGTATGTAAAAGCTTGGAGCCGGGACATGTACTTACGGCCCGGCTGCTGAGCCGCGATTGGCCGGGGGTGGGCTGGCCGCAGAGGCCATGCTCTTTTCCAGAAAGTCCTTCCACCTGAAACACAAACTCCTGTAAGCCACTTATTTTGGCTGCAATTCCACTGTTGGCCAAGAGATGGTGCCATACTACTATGCTTGACTATCCATTTCAAAGATGAGTGAAAACAGGAAGTATTTCAAGCTCAGACAAGTATTTGCTTTTACCTGAGGTGTCAAACTCATTTTAATTGAGGGGCCACTTTCACCCACATTTGATCTCAAGTGGGCCAGACCAGTATGTTCGTGGCCTAATCAGCTGTAAATAACACGTCAAAAATATTTCCTTTTTTTTTTTTTTGGTGCATTACACATACATACTGAAAATACAGTGTTCCCTCATTTATTATGGGCGTTATGGTCCAAAAACTACCTGCAATAATGGAAATCCGCGTAATTTTTTATTTTTATTTATATAATTTTTTTGTATTTTATGTTTCTTTTATTTTGGTATGATTTTTACTTTATTTTAAATGCTTTTTCAGTCATCATATGTTCTTTTTTCATTTACATTTATTTTTTCCATTAAAAATATGGGGTTTTTTTATTTACTTATTACAGTATACAGCAAAGTATATATTTTTTCATTTATTATTAATGTTTTTTTTGTTTTGGTATGATTTTTACATTATTATACATATTTTTTTCCTTCACCATACATGTTCTTTTTTTCCATTGACATTCATTTTTTTTTACATTAAAAGTATGTTTTTTTTAAATTTACTTTTTTTTTTTTTTTTTTTTTTTTTTTTTTTTTTTTTTTGAAGAGCTCAGAATTGTTCATTCGGTAGTCTTACCGATTCAACGTCTTGTCATCATTGCTCTTTTCCTTTTTTTTTTTTTTTTTTTTTTTTTTTTTTTTTTTTTTTGGTGTGTGTGTATGTGTGCGTGCGTTTGCGTGCGTGCGTTTGCGTGCGTGCGTGCGTTTGCGTGTGTGCGTTTGCGTGCGTTTGCGTGCGTGCGTGCAAATACGTATAAATTTATACTCATTCATTCACCTAAAACCTTATAAATATCCCATTACCCTTCGCCTTAACCAGGTACTTCAGAATCTTGCCAGAGTCGTGAGATTTAAATGGTCAGGAGACCAGAGAAAAGGTCAGAAAAAAAAGAAATAAAGAGAAAAGAAAGGTAAATCAAAGTGACATCCAGCACCGACCAAACACTTCCTGCCTTCCCCATGATTACAAAATCAAAGTCTTACGCCAACCCCGGAAGCCTCTAAATTCCAGCAAATTTAGCGAGATCTCAAGAGCCCAGAGGAAAAACTAAAGAGAGGAAGGAGGGAAGGATCGATAAGGCAGAGTGAGATCAATAGAAGCCAGTACATCCAATCCATCAAAGTGAAGTCCAGCACCAACAAGACCCCTCCTGCGTGGTTACAAAACCGGAGTCTTATGCCAACCCCAGAAACCTCATACTTCTAATAAATTAAGATCTCAAGTGACCAGAGGAAAAACTAAAGAGAGGAAGGAGGGAAGGATAGATAAAGAAAAGTGAGAACCACAGACACCAGCACCAACTGATTCAAGGGGCTGTGGGAGGGAGAGGGTACTTCTGTTGAGTTTCAGTAGATGCTGGTGCGACGGATCTGGCATGCATAAGGACCACCACCAAAGAGAGAAGCCGTCAACCGCGGTCCAGCAAAGCGAGCACCCCCCCCCCCCCCCCCCACCCCCCCCGGAATCCCCAGGCCGCGGCAGCACCAAGGCCACCCCCAAGCCACCCGAGCGGACACCGGTCAGCGAGCCGACCCAGATACCCGGAACACCCCCGCCCCAGCCCCGGCCCACACCCCCGAGCCCAAGGCCGCAGAACGAGGCCCAGCGGGCCCCCACAGCGCCCCACCGGTCCCCAGCCCCCATCCCCCCACGACCCCCCCGCACCCCACCCAAACCCGCCATCCACCACGACCCAGGCCCCACCACCCCCGACCCCCAAACCCCCGAACACACCCCGACCCCCAGCACCCAACCCCCCACCCACCCATACCTCCACCCCCCCCCCAAACAAGCCGCCCCCCCCCCGACGGCCGCCACCCCCCCCCCCGCGAACCCGGCCCCCCGCGAGAACCCCCCACCCCCCCCCGGAAACCGGCACCGGGCAGCAGCGCAGAGAGGGAAGATGTGCCCACCCCACCTCCAGCCGCGCGAGATTTGCACCGCGGCGGGAGGGGGGAAGCAGAGGAGGAAGCACCAGGGGAGAAGGCGGGACACCAGAACACCGAGCCCGGTGGGGAGAGGCCCCGGTCGTCACGCCAGAGTACAAGTGACACCTAACCCTGTTACTGAGTCCGCCAGCTCGCCGACTGGCGAGCTCTACCCTTACACCGTGAATGTGGCCCCACCCAGTGTATATACAAGTGTGTGCGTGTGGTGCATTAAAATTGGGAGCAGGTGAGTCGGAGCAGAGGGAAAAAATTTCCCCTACTCCGACACACCCGTATCCCCCCCCAAAAAATGAATATGTATATGTGTGGTGCATTAAAAAAGGGAATGGAGGGACAAAGTGGTGGGGCAGGGACACAAATGGGGGGGACCACAGCGCTGCCAGGCACTGCAGTCCATCCCCTCTGATGGCTCCCCGCCCCAACTCACCCCTCCCCTTGGACGTGAGGTGCATTAAAATTGGAGGGGAGTTGAAGGGTGAAGACGGTGTTTCCACCCTTCCCCACCCCACCAAGAAATGTGTTGTGTGCCCTATGTGTATATTTACAAAGTGTATAGTGCAAGCTAGTGAAGTGAGTAAGAGGAGCGACCAGCGGGGCCTCACCCAACCCGGCGGGTGTAGGTGGCACGCCCGCCCCCCAGCACCCCCACCCCCCGCCGCCCCCCACCTCGTCCACCCGGCACCACAATGGGCGGACAGCCAGCGCAGCAGGGCTACCGGACAGCCCACCAGCCACCGGGGCCCGCCCGGGGCACCAGGAGTTATACCGGAGCGGGGCAGGCCCCAAACCCTCGCCCGGCCCCCGGAGCCCGACGCCCGGGCCGGGGAGGGAGCCCCAGGCCCAGGGAGAGGGAGGGGGAGGGGCCGCAGGGCAGACAGGGAAGGGGGGGGGGGGGGCGGGGGAAGCGGGGAGAAGACGACAAGAAGGCGAAAGGGCGGCTGCAGGGCAGGAGGCGGGGGGGGAGAGGAGGAGGGAGGGCGACAAGGGAAAAGGGACCGGGAGGCAGAGGAGGATGGGCGGGAGGAGGCGAGGAGGGAGAGGCGACGGGGGGGAGGAAGGGGGAGGGGAGAGGGAACCACGGGGCACACCGGAGGCCCACCCACCCCGAACCGCGCCGCCGGGCACGGAGCAGCGGACCGCGCCGGGACGGCACCGCCCCGGGCACCAGGGGAAGCACCCCAACACCGCACCCCACAGGGGGCCCAGGGAGCGGCCAAGACGCAACCGCCACCGAGCAGACAACGGGGGGGGGGGGGGGGGGGGCAGAACCACCCCCGCCCGACCACAGGGGACGGCGTCAAGAAAATTGACTAATTAGCATGCAGTAACACCAAGTGTTGATGCTTAGTGCCCACTAGAAATAGATCTTAAGGAGTTATTGAGTATAGTGTCGTATAGTGTGGTATGCTCGAGCCCACTAGCAGCAACTAGGTTCCTGACTATATAAAAATAAAAACAATCAGATACAAAATACCAAATACAGGAGCAGCGAAAACAGAAGTTGTAACGATGTGGTGGCTCTCGTTAACAGGCAGAATCTTGGCAGGATTAAGTTGCCAAATTGAGATTAAAATATTCTATGTACATAGACCATATTTGTTTAAATCTTGATACTTGATTTTTATTTAAGGCAGAGATTTTTTCCATTGAGATATAATTTATTAGTAAGTTTAACCAGTGGTCGATATTTAGAGATTGTTTATTTTTCCAATTGACAAGGATTATTTTTTTAGCAATAGTAAGGGCTATAAATATAGATTGAGATTGTTTACATGGTCGCTCAGTTATTGTTAAGTCACCTAGTAAACACAGTCTTGGAGATAAAGGAAGCCTACAGTTTAATATATCAGCGAGCTTTTCCAAGATTTTAGTCCAGAAATGCAGCACTGGAGTACATGACCATAAAGCATGAAGATAAGTATCGGCAGTGTTTTGTGAGCACTGGAGACAAATGTCGGAGTCAGAGAGTCCCATTTTTTTCATCATATATTGTGTAATATATGTTCTATGAAGTATCTTATATTGGATAAGTTGCAAATTTGTCTGTTTGGTCATTTTAAATACATTTTCACAGATTTGGGTCCAAAAGTCTGGTTCCGGAACTATAGACAAGTCTTTTTCCCATTTTAAAGTCGGTAAATACGTTTTATTTGTGTATAAAAATAACTTATATATTTTTGATATTTTCTTTATTGTTGTTGGAGAAAGCTTTATAATATCTTTAGCTAAGACAGGCAGTTGGAGCGTATCTTGAAGTGTTGGGATTTGTTTCTTAACCATATTTTTAACTTGCAGATAATGTAAGAAATTTCCCTTTTTTATTTCATATTTCTGGACCAAGTTTGTATATGATATAAACTTATTATCTGAGAAAAGATGATGAAGGTGTGTAATTCCTTTCTGCTCCCATAGGCTTAAATGGAACGACTGATTATTAAGTTGAAAGTCGGGGTTATGCCAAATGGGAGAGAGCCCACAGGGCGCCAATTGGGAGTTTGTAATTTCTAATGCCTTCCACCAGGCAGTCAGGGTGGCGGCTATCATTGGGTTTTTAAAACAATTATGTCGTCTTATTGATTTTGTAATAAAGAGTAAATCTGACAGTCTAAGATTATTACAATCCTTCTGCTCCAATTCCAACCAACAGTTAGTATCTCTGTTGGGTTGTGTCCATAGCACAAGATATTGTAGTTGATTAGCTAGATAATAGTACATAAAGTTTGGTGCCTCTAAACCTCCTTTAGATTTACTTTCCTGAAGAGTAGATAGACTAATTTTGGCTTTTTTTTTATTCCAATAGAATTTTATGATAGCAGAGTCCAGCGATTGGAACCAGTTAGACGTAGGTTTAAATGGAATCATTGAAAATAAATAATTAATCTTTGGTAAAACTTTCATTTTTATAGTAGCTATCCGTCCTATTAAAGAGATCGGAAGATTATTCCAGCGTTCCAGGTCACTACGGATACTATCCAATAATGGTGAAAAATTTAAAGAAGTTAATTCAGTTAACTTAGGTGAAATTTTAACACCTAAGTATTTTAAATTACCTGTAGGAAAGGAGTAGTGTGGATCCTGACTTGTAGGATTCCATGAATTTTCTGTAATAGGTAATAATGTTGATTTTGTCCAGTTAATAGAGTAATCTGATAAGTGAGAGAATTTAGTTATTAATTTAAATGCTTCCCCTAGCGAAATAGCAGGTTCTTCTAAATAGAGTAATATATCATCGGCATATAGATTAATTTTATGTTCTATTGTCCCGGAGTGGATTCCTTGGATCCGTCTATCCTGACGTATAGCTAATGCAAGCGGCTCAATAAATATAGCAAATAATAAAGGAGAAATTGGGCACCCTTGTCTTGTTCCCCTTTGTAAAGTAAAACTCTGTGATGTAATCCCATTAGTAGTAACTGTAGCTTTAGGAGAATCATATAATATTGAGACCCATTGAATGAATGACTCCCCGAAGCCGAATTTATTTAAGACAGCAAAGAGGAAGGACCAGTTAACTTTATCGAATGCTTTTTCTGCATCCAGCGAAATAACAACTGCCTTTTTATCATGCCGCTGTGACATACTAATCAAGTTAAAGAGTCTCCTAATATTATTAGTAGAATGACGACCTTTAATAAAACCTGTTTGATCACTATGAATAATTGTCGAGATTACCGTCTCTAATCGAGATGCCAAGGCCTTAGCGATAATTTTAATATCGGTATTAATTAGTGATATCGGTCGGTAACTTGACGGGAGGGTAGGGTCTTTTTCTGGCTTTAATAAAAGTTTAATTGCTGCTATATTCATATCTTGACGTATATCACCTTTACTTTTAATTTCAGTTACTACTCTTAGAAATAATGGAGCAAACATTAACCAGAAATGTTTAAAAAATATAGCCGGAAAGCCGTCTGGACCAGGTGCTCTGCCATTAGGCATACTGTCTAAAGCACGATACAACTCATCTATAGTAAGCGGGGTATCGAGAATATCTTTATGTTCAATAGATAACTGAGGTATATTTAAGCTGTTTAGGAATTCCTCAATATATTCAGGGTTAGGTCTATTAATTTCTGTGTATAGATTTCGATAATAGTTATAAAAAATATGGTTAATTTCTTCTGGTGATTGTGTGCATTCACCATTTATATCTTTAATAGCCGTTATAAGAGATTTTTCCCGATTCCGTTGAAGTTGATTTGCCAGGAATTTACCTGATTTATTATTATGTTCAAAATTATTATATCTCAACTGTTGTATTATAAACTCTGTCTTTTTAGATAACATGTTATCTAACTGTATTTTTATATTCTGTAGTTCTATCCATATTTGATTATTTGGGTTTAATACATATTCATCCGTTAGTTGTTTAATTTTATCTTCCAGGTATTTTTCTAATTTTTGATCCTGTTTCTTTTTATAAGTTGAATATGATATAATTTTCCCTCTAATTACCGCTTTCCCTGCTTCCCAGAGAAGAGATGGAGATATATTTGGAGAGTCATTTATTTCCAAAAAATCTGCCCACTCCCTTCTAATAATTTTATCAAACTCTACGTCTTTCAGTAATGAGATGTTAAAACGCCATATCGGGGGAGGTTTAAAGGTAGAGTCAATTTGTAGAGTGAGGGAGACTGGTGCATGATCACTTATAATTATAGAATGTATTTTTATAGCAGTTTTATCAACAATAGAATTATTTTATTTTTTAAATTTACTTATTACAGTGTACACCACAGTACATATATATTTTTATTTATTATGTTTTTTTCGTTTTGCCATGATTTTTAGTTCATTATTAATGCCTTTTCATTCATTTTTTTTTCATTTACAGTCCATTAAAAGTATTTTTTTTTTAATTGACTAGTTATACAGCACAGTATATATTTTCTATCTCCGGAATACAATGCCGTGGAGCGACAGGACAAACGCCGTTGGAAAGTTCTTGTCAAGACGAATGCCCGTATGTCCCCGGTCGGACATAGACAAAAAGACATTTAAAAAAAATAAAATAAAAAAAAAATAAAAAAAATAACACACACACTGCAAAAAATCCGCGGAACAGTGAGCCCGTAAAAGATTAACCCACGATTAATGAGGGATAACTGTATTCTCATTTATTTTGTATTTTATTCAAGAGTAATTGGAAATTTATTAACAAAAATGAGTGTATAAGAACTGCATCAAATCCTGAGTAAGAGCCAAATTCATTTTATTTACGTGGTTGTCAGTGTGACCTCTGGTGGACAAAATTACAACATTTAATTTGAGTGAAAACTCAAGTTTGTGTCCTGTCTTCACGGGCCAGATTGGACTCCCTGACGAGCCAATTCTGGCCCACGGGCCGTATGTTTGACCCCACTGCTTTAGCCGATTTTATTTGAAGTCTTCTTGAATCTGCTTTCTAAGCCGACACAAAGCAACAACTGGCAAAACTGACCTTTAGTGTGAAGCTAGCCAAAGTTGCGGAGGTGGGCCAAAAGCACTCACGTGTTTTTCTCCGACGCCGTGCCCGCCACCAGCTCGTAGATCTGCCTCTCTGCCGTGCTGATGATGTAGAGCGCCTTGTTGTCTGCGTGCGCGGAAGGAAGACGGAGGTGTTGACCAGGCGGCACGCAGTCGCGGCCGGCGCCGAGCTTACCTGTTGCGACCGAGCGCACCAGCAGCGAGTCCAACTTGACCAGCGGGCTGTCTCCGCCTCCCACGCCGACGCCCAGCCAGCGCGACGGGTGACGCAGCAACAGACGCTCGTCGGGGCCGCGCTGCAGCAGTAGCAGGCAGTCGGACAGCAGCAGCGCATGGATGTCTGGTGGGTGGAAAAACATATACAAAAAAATGTCTTCCAGTATCACAAGGATGTCTGGTGGGTGGAAAAACATATACAAAAAAATGTCTTCCAGTATCACAAGGATGTCTGGTGGGTGGAAAAACATATACAAAAAAATGTCTTCCAGTATCACAAGTTCCGGTTTCAACTGGACTTGCTCAAGATTAATTTGATTATGATGCAAAAACAGATTGAAGCAACAATAATTCACTTCCTTTTGAAAACCTTTAGAGAGGCAACAATGAATTGACAACTAGTCGATTATCATCATAGATGAATTGTTTGCAAAATTTCAGTTCCTCAACACATTTCTGGAGTCCTCAAAAGCGCTGATTTGTTTTCAACCAAAATCAAATAATTGCTTTGACTTTGGAAAAACAGCCATCGACCTTTTTGACGATTTTGCTAACGTTACAGATCAAAGCAGGAACTGAAAAGGAATTCATTCAATTTTGTGCTGTCCTGCTTTTGAAATTTGAAACTTTTTGTTACTATCCTATTCATCGACTCATGGAAAAAAAAAAAATGGACATATGAATGGAGGATTGAAATAATGGTTAGTTGCGGCCGAGTCAGATTTGGTCAATTGTTTCTGATTTGCCAAGCATAGTTCTCCATTTGGGAAATGATCAAAATTTGTTCAGAGATCAGAGTTTGTTTTGCTTTTCTACTGACCGAGGTGCTTGTCCTTGCTGACTTTCCAGATGAGCGGCCCCTCATGGATCATCTTTTTGGTGCTCAGGTCCAGACCCTGCCAACATGTTTGACTTCAGTTGCAAAAACAAAGTGGGAGCTGGCGCCGCCGCCAGGCTGGGACGTTGGTCAAATGCTCACCTTGAATTGCGGAGCAACATCCAGCCTGCGTTGGTACTTGCTCAGGTGGTGGCGATGTTCCGTCTCCCGGACCACCTCGTTAACTGCCTGCAGTATTCGGCGGCAACAGGCCTGAGCTTGCTTCAGGGCGGGAAGGTCGGCCGAGGCCACTTGAACGGGAAGGAAAAAGCGCGTGAGCGGCGAAGCGCACGTCTTGCGGAGGGGCGCACTCACTCTCGGTGTGCTTGATGATGTTGTCCAGAAGAAGCGGGTACTTGGTCAGCCTCTGCATTTCCGACACCAGCAGGTCTCTGAGCTGCAGGCGGCGGCAGTGGCGACTGGCCTCGCACTCCTGCGCGAGACAGAGCGGCAGGTGAAGCGCGGCACGTCGGCCATCGCGGCGGGCCAAGCGTTTGTGTACCTGGACAATGTGAGCGAAGCGGGCATCTTTGCGTTGTTTGTTCTTGATGAGCTCCAGCGCCTGAGACTGCTGCCTGCACAACTGCGACACCTGCTCCTGAAACTCCTCGCCGGCGCTGCCCTCAAACTGGACACACCGGCAGCACCATCACAAGAAGATCGCTCGCCTACGGCGGTGCTACTTTTGCGTTTTGCATTTCAGATTTGGGCTTTGAAATTCACTTTTTATTTGTTTTGAGAGCAGACGTTTTTGGAAAATGTTTATTTGGTTCTTAGTTGTAATGTCAAAATTAGTGAGGCAATTCCGAGTTAATTTAAAGTTCCTTTAATGCCACTCATTTTTTTTATGCACAATTAATGACCGCCCCTTACTTGAAAGCCTGTACTGGGGGAATTCCACTTGCAACACAGCAGACACGTCCACATCAAAATTTAGCAGTAATAAATGTAATAATAATGCATATGTGTGTGGAGACTGGGGTCACGTTGTATTTTACAATTTTAAAAATGTGCAGAATTTCACAAGTTACTTCATGTTGATTATTAGTTAGCTCTTAATATGAAAAGAAAATGCACTGAGCTGTATCACCATCTTAAAAACTCAATTATGCAATCTGGTGGCCGAAAAATTACCTCAACACAAATCAAAATCACACTTGTTTTTTACAGTATTGTGCATACATCTTATTAATTGTAACTTAATTTTATGAATTATTGGGAAATTGTTGGATCAATGATGAAAAGATGCAGCCATATTTCTAATAGTTTAACATTTGTTTCCACTTTGATGTTAAGAGTATGAAAACTTGCAAAAAATGTATTGTACAGATATAAAATTTGCGATTAATTGTGAGTTAACGATTGAAGCAATGAAATTAATTACAATTAAAAAATGTAATCGCCTGACACCCCGAGTTCTTAGTTTCAGTATTACTTTTACTTCTTTTTTTAAATATATGGAATATTCATTGAAAGTAAAAAAAAACAAAAAAACAAGATCACTAAGAATTCCCAATTCTCAAATGGCTGTTTGACCGTCTTTCTTCTATACAGACGTATGACACCACAAAAACAGACAGTGTGTGATTTCCATCCCCATACATGACAACAAACCATCATTTCCCTATATGTTACTTTTAGAATCACGAGATGCACTGTATGTTAATGGCTAATATCAAGTGTTCGCTGTTCTTCAAACAAGCAGGCTCACCCTCGCCAACATGACGTCGCCGATGTCGTGAACGATGAGGGCCTCTCGCCGCTTCCTCATGGCCTCGCACAGGCTGGCTGTAGGTGGAGAGGAAGAGCAAACGGTCACACCTTGAAGCCGGCGGCTAGCGCCGCACAGCGTACGCACCGTGCAGCTCGTAGACCTGCGGCAGGTTGGGAAAGATGCAGGCCAGCTCGTCGGCGGCGAGCACGGCTCTCATCTTCTGGAAAAAGACCTGGTCCAGGACTCGGAGCGTGCGCAGATGCGACGCCTCGGTTGTGAAGAGCTCTGACAATAACAACAACATATTAGAATCTATTGCTAATTGCGATATTTTTCTATGATTGCGACCGCGCCATGAAAGTGTTTATTATTCTGGCAAGTTATTCCTTCCATAGGCACACAAAGACAGCGGTTGGACTCGCACCATACATGACCGCCTGGCGCTCCACCTCCCTCGGACTGAGCGCGGCCAGGAGCTGATGCGGGACCGTCTCCTGCCAGTTCTGACCCTCGCACGCCTCCTCCTCAGGTGCTCCGCTGTCCAGCAGCAGTGTTGGCAGCGACTCGGAGCTCCTGCATGAGCATATCAGGACGGACGTGTGTACTCACGACGACACTTCATATTGGACATAAAAGTGGCGAGGGATGGCTTCAAGCGTTACCTGCGGATGGAGTGCGGCGTGTACGGCGGCGTGGGGTTCTCCAGAGACCTGAAAATTAAAAAAAAAAAAAAAATTAAAAAATAAAAAAGTCATGTGCCACCAATACTTTCCAGACGTGCCACAGTGTCAGTAAACGCCGCCCCACCTGGCCGACGAGGCGCCGCGCCGCATTCTGAAGCCCGCCCCATCCCTCTCATCGCCAGGATCCTCCATGTCCACGTCGCTGCGAGAGCGGGGAACGGACTCGCCGCACGTCGCCAAGCCCCGCCGCCGACCTTCCCCCTGTGCCTTCAAAGACTCGCTGCGTGCCAGACGCACAGACGCGGTGGGGCTGCAACCACAAAACACGGCGTACTGACATCATCCTCCCAACTCGCGGGCCGGCGTCTCGCGTCCCACCTGTAATCGCCATCGCCGCCCTGGCTGCCGGACGAGGTCATCTGCGGGTCGCCGCCGTCCTCGGCCCCGGCCTCGCCGTGGTTCTCAAACTGCTGGATGATGTTCCTCACGCTGCCTGGACGCACTGTGCACACGCGCGGCAAAACGCAAACACGCACAAAGCTGCAGTCGAAGGTTGAAGAAGTCAAAGCGCAAGACGTGAAAGATGGCGGTGAAGAGCAAGAAAAAAGGAAGTTGGGCTGGGGAGGCCAACTTTGCAGCAATTCCAGCCGAGTTCAGCTTCCGATTGGTGAACACCGTCAATTAAGGGCTCGCCCATATGGATGCCCATTCCCATTTGGAACAATAAAATTCCCATACAACTGATCCAGTGTTTCCCACAGCATGTTAATACTTGGGCAGGCCACCCAAGTAAACTGGCCACCATCCAAGAAGTTTTCAAGAAAATGTATATATTACTTTGTGGATCCTGAGGCTAGAGGAGACATAGTAACGGGACTGAGACGACCCCTCCCTCCCCCATCAAACCTCCCAACCCACTGGAATCCACCCACCCAAGTAGATTTCAAATCTGTGGGAAACACTGTGATCAATAAAAACAAATATAACTTATCTTTTTGGTCCCTTCACGATAACAACTCAGGATGTCACTATAAAATAATTCAATTGAGTGATTGAATAATGGGATTATTTTTTTTTTTACATTCAAATATACTACAAAATCAGTTTATTCCCCAATAAATGTTTATAGGGGTTTATCTATGGTTCACTATTTAAAAAAAAATAAAAAATTGTGCTGTCCAACGATTAAAATTTTTTATACAGTTATTCAGTTATACAAACAAACAGAAATAGTGCCCGGTGGTAATAGAGTCTAACTTTTTTCTAAGGCAAAGATTTGTGATGCAAATGTATCACTCTTTTGAACAAAAATTGTTCTTAGAAGCAAAACGCTTTATTTCCGTGACGCCAGCCAACTTGCCGGACTACTTTCCTCTCGACCAAAACCGGACCAGAACTCGTGTCACAGAATGCTGTTCGGGGTAAGTCAGTGCTGATCGCACACCACTAGAGGTGAGGATGAAATAGAGATTCATGTCATAAAAATCCAAATTATCCCTTTAAATTAGATTTAAGGGCTCATGAGCATCCAGGTAGGTTAAGGTCGGGGACAAAGTACCTTGAGCGGGGGACAGCGGGACATGGAATGCTACCAAAGCAAAAAGAAGCCAACACAAAGCACACAATGAGAAAATGCAAATAAGGCAAATGAGAGAAAAGAAAAGGTGTTGCCTGTGTGCTCACTCGACTGAGATGCACTCCGAGGTTTCCCGATGTACTTGAGGATGGGATTCCTCTTTCGGTCCTCGCCATCTTTGTCCTTCTTAGCGCCGCTTGGCTGAGGGGACGACATCGTTATGAAGCGGCGGCAGCGTGCAAGCTCACGCCGATGCCGAGACCAGGTACCTTTTTTGCCTTGAGGAAGGCGAGCCACTTGTCCTTGTCGGCGCTCAAGCCGGGGAACACCTTGGAGTCTCGCAGTTTGACGCCAGCGTGCCGCAGATACAGGAGCACGGCCGACGCCAGCGGGGAGCTGGGAAAAGATGGGACCATGAAGGGTGAAGAATTGCTTGGGACTCTGCTGGCTTGTTTACCTTTTGTCCTCCTCGTGCTTGCACCTGCGGCGGATACGTCAGGACAGGAAACAGAAGTGGGACCAAGTCACAAATGGTAAAAATCAAACAAGTGGAATCCCCGCAAAGTCAAGCATCGGACTCGGCCACTTACAGGATCTCCCACAAGGCGGTGACCTGCTTGTCCACCGCCTGACGCTCCTTCATCGGGTCACCGTCCAGCATCAGCAGGTCACCTTCGCCAAAAAGCGCTCCCAGGCCCATCGTTTGCTTTTTCCTGTTAAAACACGCCAGCTGGGGTGATGCCCGCAGGACGGGAGCAGCGAGCGCCCGCCGTACCTGTAGTCCACAAGTTGGTCCTGGACATGGGGCAGCACCCACTGCTGCAGCTCGGACAGCGGCCCGCGGATGTCCTCCTGGGCGTGGAGGCGGCTTTCTGCAAATGGGACAAAAGACAAAATGGTGAGAGCAGGTGCCGCCGCAACACTGGACGACATCATCATCGTCTTCTTACCAATATCTGTGAGGTAGTCTTCTGGCACTTTCACCTTCAAGGGCTGAAACATCATCGAATGCAGGCTTTAGTACTCAACATGGCTGCCACACTCTTTCGACTGATTAGCAAATATCAAATTTGAAGGATTGCTACAACAATGTTTTCAGATGCAAGTGAGAAGGTGAATCAAATGTAAGAGTGGATTTTTGTAGATTTTGGGTTGGTACCACTAGGAAGTACCTCTGCACTGATCAGCAGCAGAATCACACGCTTTTCTCATACCAATAATTAAGATTGTCCAAATCATGTCTTCCAAAAGAATCAATGAGCAACTGCTTTTCAGTTTTGTTTAAGTGTAATTATATTTCAGCAGCACATTTTTCCTCTTGATTTTGTTCTGTGACAAAATGATGCCAGAAGCCCAGTAACCATTTTGCCAACTAAACGAGCACATTTGAGTGAGCCTGGTTTTGTTTAAACGTGAGAAGCAGGACCAGCAACTGTGTCGGGCTGTCAGCATCAAAGTCCCTTTTCGTCAATTAACTCATTCAAACCCAAAAACAACATTCTTAGTTAAATAAAGGTAAAATAAAATAAATACAAATAAAACATCTAAAAATGGACATGGGCTATCTATGGGAAAAAATGTTTTGAAAGGTCATATAAGCCAGGCCTAGTAGTCTACGGTACGTACGGCGTCTGGATCAAGGAAATGGGAGCAGATCTGTGGTGCCAGGGAGCGGGCGTCCTTGGGCGTGGCGCTCAGGTATGCCTCCACCGACAGGTAGAAGAGCTGCGGCGCACAAGGAGAAGGTCAAGAGACGGCCAGGCCACCAGGCGGGGCCCACAATTGCCGGGCGGCTGACCAGCGGGTTGGGGTCTAGCAGCTGCGTGAAGATGTATCTTAGGAAGACGCTCATGTGGGCGGGCCGCGACTTCAACAGCTCCATGTCTTGGAAGGGGCCGTCCATCTGCATAGTCAAATTGTCACAAGTCTCAAGCAGCTTCTTTCATTGGCCCAAAGCAGCCATCAACCTCACCATACAACATGGATTGCGATACACATGTATCCTGATACGTATGCTCACCTCAGTGAAGGCGTATGCGTCCTCCTCATCCTCGTCCTCTTCCTCGGGCCCGATAATCTGCACCCTGCCGCTCTGCCAACACACGCGCAAACATGCCAACGTCAAATGTGTACGCATCAGGAGTGATCCATCATGGTGATGATGATGATGGAGGTGAGGAAGGAATGCATCAGACAAGCTCTTGCAATCGTTTATTTGCAATGTCCTCCATGGAGGAGGGACAAATGTTGACTTTCTTTCCTCAAACATCATTCGTCACAAGTGTCATTGATGATTTGTCTTTGTGCAGACTTGATGCTTCATGTTTCAAGCAGACATAAATTCTAATCAATCTTCTGCATGACTTCCATCTCAGTTATGGTGTGCACTTGGTTTGAACAAGTTTTTTTGGGGGGGGAATCATCCAAACACTCAATATTGCAATGACAACGTTGAAAAAATAATTGCATATTCAAACGCAATCGCAATATTGATGAAAATGCAAAGGATTCGAATTCAAATGTGAAAACCGGTGGACCCGACAGGCATAGTAACACGATATGTACCCTCTTGTCTGGCAGGAGGGAAGATCACATCACAGCAAACAGGAAGTGCTCACCGAATCAGAGAGTGGGGGCGTGTCGGAGCTCTGCCGTGGCTGGAGAAGGCTCCGGAAGGAAGATGAGGGGGATGAGCGGGGGCTCTCAAAGGCCTGTGAGAGACGGGGAGAGGAGCAGTCATAAACATGCCAAGGTGCAAGGCAGGGAGACCGGCAGCCTACCTCCGTGTCACCCTCGCTCCAGTCCGGCGGCACGCGTCCTACCGGAAGAATGAAGACAAGAAAGAGGAGGAGGAGTTTTAGCATGCGTTACTACTTTAATGTCTTGTGACACAAGGACACGCACCTTCAACCCCCGTGACGGTGCGAGTGACGCATTCTGCAGACGATCCCTCCTGGAAGCGCACAAAAGGGTGAAACATTTGTCGTGAGAAGAGCCAGACACATTGACGGCCATGACAAAGGCGGCAGCAGGCAAACTCACCGTGTCCCGCTGAAGCTTGATGCGCACTTGATGAGCTCGCCTCTTAGCGCTTTCGATCCGCTCATCCAGAGAGGGCGACGGGTTCCGCGACCGCTCCCCCAATAAAGCCTGCAAAGCACATGGCAGCGCAGGGATTGACGCCGGCCCGGCTGTCATGTCATCCCCATGCGTGCATTACCTGCAGCTCCATTTCTTCCTGCTGCAGCATCTTCCTGAGTATCTGAGAGGCCTGCTTCTGCACTTCGGGGTCCTCAAAGACACAAAGGAATTATCACAATTGCATTCACAGTTATTCGCCAAGCATGTATTGGTGTTCAGTCACAGGTCATCCAAGAAAGAGTGAAAAATGACACTGATGACTGCGTTTTGCTTGTTCGTGCCATTAAATGACCAAGTCTTCTGAAGGCAGGTGAGGAGTCTGAGGACCAAGGTTATTAGGGATAAGAAAAACTTTAAAAAAAACAAAAAAAAAAAAAAAAAACAATTCCGGTACGTCTATTAAGAAGAATAAAGGTCAAACAGCCGTTTGAGAATTGTAATAACCTTTTTTTTCTCTCATTTTGCACCCAACAAACACTCCATAAATTAAGAAAAAAAACTAGAACTAACAAAAATTAACCTAATTAAAAAATAATGAAATTAAAACTAAATATCTCATTTAAAGTTGAAGTCAACCCCCCCCCCCCCCCCCCCCCCCCCCAAAAAAAAATTCCTGACTATGGTATTCTGGTTAATATTGTGTTAGTGGAATATGAATTAAGCAGCAAAATTTTTATCCATCTCTGGGGGGGGCCATTTTGCCACTTGCTGTCGACTGAAGATGACATCAATGTTGCTCGGGTCTCAGGTAACAACCAATCACAGCTCAGCTTAAAAAAAAACAGGTGAGCTGTGATTGGCGGTTGCCTGAGCCTCGAGCAACATTGATGTCATCTTCAGTCGACAGCAAGTGGCAAAATGGCCCCCCCCTGAGATGGATAAAAACGACTGGATTTTGCTTCCTAACTCATATTCCACAAATTTAATATCAATCAGAATGTCATGTTTAGACTAGTGAGATCACATATAACATATTATTGTCAAAGAATGTTTGACGTTGACTTCCCCTTTAAAAAAGCTAAACTATTCTAACCGTGGTAAGGTCCCAAGAGTCCCACTAACCTGGAGTGGTTTGGGTCCAGTGATTCTTTGGGTGGGGGTGCTGCTGGGTGGTGTGGATGGAGTCTCCCCATACCGATTGAATGTGGAATCAGGGGGGAAGGAGGACGATGAAGGGGGCGGTCCTTGTAGTGTGAGCGCTACATACGTTCCAGCTGTGAGATGACCATGATACACACAAAAGGTGTCAAGACCAAGATTTTGATACATTTTTATTTAATTATCTGGACTCACATTTGATGAGCTTCACCACCTCCTGATGGGACATGGAGGACACGAGCGAACCGTTCACCTGAGGATGGGAGAGGGATGGAGAGGAAGTTAAACAGTGACGAACCTCTTCATTGGCTGTGTCACCAGGGAGCACACCTTTATGATTCGGTCTCCTTCCTGGACTCCGGCCTTGACGGCTGCGCCACCTGTGAGGAGGAAAGAGCGGAGGAGGACCAGAGAAACGCTGTCTCATCAACAAGTACCGGCTGACCTCAGTCTTGAAAAAGACCCCCCCGCTGCATTTTCATTTGTTATTCATATTTCTTCAACTTTTACTCCATTAAATTTCCTCCTCCAGTTATACTTTAAGAAAAACGTGTACTTCCATACAGTATATTTCATGTCAAAAATGAAGTAAATGCAATGTGTCTACTTGCACTCAAGTAATACTCCACAAGGTGATCTGAACTTCCACCCGGCACAGACACTTGTACCTGCACCCACCGCACTTTCAGGTACTCGACACAAGACGGGCATGACGCACCTGCTCGCACATTTTGAACCAGCTTCACCCGCTCTCCGCACACGGTGAAGCCGAAACCCAGCTGGTCCTTCTGCACCACCACGCATCTCTGGACCAGACCGGCAGCTGACGGAGCGACACCCACACATCAAGCAGGACACGCAGCAGGGACATTACCTCAATAAATCGCGTCGTACTGACCAGCGCTCTCATTGGGGCCGTCAACCAGCGGGTCCTTCTGCTGACTGGTGGACGACTTGCGTTCCGAGTCCCCGATGGTCAGACTGCTGAGCCTGTATTGGAGGGCAAAGAGATGGCTTAAGATGAAGATGTGCGGCGAGGTGAGGGACACTCTGTGAGAAATGGCAGTGCGGAGCAGAGAGGACAAGAGAGGGCGGGGAATGCGTGACAAGCTGACAACTCACCAAGCGGCGAAGGGGCTGAAAGCGCGAGGAGGCGGGAAGCCAATCAAAGGGAAAGAGAGAGAAGGCATTCAGACGTCACAACGTGTTTGATATCAACTGCTCATTTGTTTGACCGCAAGTTGCATTTGAGCCACTCTCTGGCTTCTCAAGTGAAACCTTTTTGGTCAGGGAAAGCTCTCTGCTTTCACATGAGCAATGTAGGAGACAGAAATGGTGCTTGAAAATCCCCTGCAGTGATTGAGAAGCTTGGGTGTATCTTTCTTTTTCTTCCTCTGATTATTTGGCCTTTCCCCAGCAAGCCCATCGTTCATTTTGACTCCCTTTTTTTTGGTACCAGCAGGATGCATCATCATCTTAAGCTCATCTACTAGTACAAATAGTGGTATGGCAACATGGTCTAACACTGTGTATGTGTCGCGTTACCTGTCAAGGGTGGAGGTGGGCTGGCGGAGACTCATGGCGCTGCTGTCCCCGTCGTCATCATGTCCATGTTCCACTTGTGAAGAGCTGCTTGCTCAAGTGTCAGTTTCTTATGCGGCTTCACAACACTAGCATAGACAACTTGCTCATTTTCCTTTCAGCCTTCTTGTGAGGATGCTCACACTCAAAGTCAGTCATTAAAATTAAGGTTTGCATGAGTCCACATCTGTCACGACGCTGAGTGCAGAACGTTGCTAAAACTTGAACATGTCGAAGAAAAGCCTTGCTAGCACGTCCAACTTAATCAGTGTGAAAATAATTTTACTTACTACAAATAAGTACCTTTGGTCAGCTATCTACACCAGCGACCTATAGTGAAAGGCTGCAGGCAAAACAATTAAATGTTCATCCACTAGATGGCCTAAGGTACATACATACTGACCTGCACTTTTTGTGCAATTTACATTTGGTGTTGTGCCATGACATTTTGTCCTCGCCTTGGCCCAAAAAATGTTGGCAAACACGGTTGTGGACGTCTACTGCTAGGTGAACCAAAATCGGCCGTTTCTACTTTATTCACACATTTAATAACTAAATGCACAATTGTATTGATGGCTCAAGAGATCCATCAACGTCTCGTTTGGTGTCAAGCTGGCGTTTGCGTGCCGACGTCAAGCTGAGACCGAACTAACAAGGCGCTCCTGTTGGAGGTTGCTTTACATTAACAAAGTAATTATAAAAACAAAAACAAAACTGTGATGCCACAAGCTACAGTAGGTGCTTCATGAATACAGCCAGTGTATCCCCCACTCAGGTTAAAGGTATATCAGTGCTAGCCGGCTAGCTGCCTTCAAAACCGGCTCACCTCGGCCACACGGTCAAAAAACAACTACAACGCGTATTGCATGCTTGGAAGTCGCGGTCCACTCCGTAAGAACCAAAAAAAAGCCTCTTAAATCCCAGACGGCGGTCGAATGAACATGTTGTTTTCTTTCTGGGCTCTCCGGGGCATCCGATCCTAGGCTATGCACTTCCGCTTCCTGCGTCCGCAGCGCGGTTGCGCGAGCGCCCCCTGCAGGCACGGCGCCGTTTCCGCGCACGGTGCAACACGCATACTCGTGAAAAAATGATGAGTTCGAGGTTTTAAAACAACAGTTACACGTTGCGGCAACTTGGAAAGTCTGACTTTATTAGTGACTGTTGAAAACCGACACGACTTGTTTTGACCAAACATGGTCTGATGGGGCGTCGGGGAAGACGGGGGTCAAGGGGGCGTGCCTGCCAGAATCAGACTTTGAGGAACGCAGTCGATATCAGCAGAGGATTTAGGTAAGCTGCATTTACGGATTTGTTTTTTCTGCTTCCTCTGCTTAACTGTCTCTCTTTCACGCACACGTGCAACTTTTTTGGGTAGTCTTGCCACTTCCTGTCATCTATCAGCTGCTGGCAGGGTAACAGCAACTTCCCCTGCATGCTTGCACAGGAAGGGCGTGAGTGTGTGTGTGGGGGGGTTCAGTTAGGTGAGGTGCATTTTAAAGAAAAGCTCTTAGAATACATGTTTTTGCTTTTATATGGTTATTGAACAAAGGAAAAATGGTATGAAATGAACTAATTGTCTATCCATCCATTAACTACAGCTTGTCCGAGGTCAGGTTCAACAAGGCAGCCCAGACTTCCCCCTCCCCAGCCAGCTTCTCCGAAGGTATCCCAAGACGCTCCAAGGGCAGCCGAGAGACATAATCAGTCTCCAGCGTGTTGTGGGTTGTCCCCGGGGACTAGATATCATTTTAAGAGGTGTGTGAAAACTTGCCACATTACTTGATTTCTATTCAAAACTATCCTAAAGCTGGTACCTGCCAAATGCAGGGGCAATTGTATAATTAAATGGCAAGAAGTGGAACAGCCACATGCGCCAAGTTTGTAAACAAATACAAAGCAGCTGTTTTTGGCCAGTTAATATCATGACTATGAGCAAGATAAATAGTAAATGTTTAGAGGATAAAGAATATGTGCATATGATCTGACAGTTTGTGTTGAGAACACAATTCATCATGACCTGTCTCCCCTCCCCTACAGTTGATTAAATCGAATCAAGCTCCGCCCCTCTGACATCCCATCATGCCCCTGATTGTGCTCGGCTGGTCCCGGCTGCTGTTGGTGCGTGTGGCGGCCCTGCTGTTCACCTGCGTGGCTTTTAGCGTGGCGGCGCATGGTGCGTCGCTGCCCCACGGCGGCATGGCCGCCTGGTGCATCTTCTGCTGGGCCTTCAGCTTCTCCGCCACCGCCGTCATACTGCTGGTGGAGCTGCTGGGCCTGCAGGCACGCATGCCCGTGTCCTGGTCCAACTTCCCCGTCACCGCGGCATGCTACGCCGCCCTCCTCTGCCTCTCCGCCTCCGTCATCTTCCCGCTCTACTTCCTGAGGGACCAGGCTTACAACACCGAGATGCGCGACCACCGCGTGGCCTCCACCGTCTTCTCCTGCATGGCGGTGGTGGCCTACATGGCAGAGGTGAGCCTGACCAGAGCGCGGCCCGGCGAGGTGACGGGCTACATGGCCACAGCGCCGGGCTTGTTGAAGGTGTGCCAGACGTTCGTGGCGTGCGTCATCTTCATCCTGGTCAGCGAGCCCGTGGCGTACGAGCGTCACGCCGCGCTCCAGTGGTGCATGGCGGTCTACTGCATCTGCTTCATCCTCTCCATGATCGTGGTGGTGATGTGCGTGGGCGAGTGCACCGGCTACCTGCCTGTCCCCTTCCCCCGCTTCTTGACGGCATTTGGCCTCTTGGCGGCCGTCATGTACCTGACGGCCACCATCATCTGGCCCATCTTCCAGTTCAGCAAGAGCTACGGGGCCAGAGGCGGCAACAAGTCCAGCCTGATCACCGTGGCGGTCCTCACCGGCCTCAACTTCCTGCTGTACCTCGCAGATGTAGCGTACACTGCCAGACTTGTCTTCGTCAGCGGCTGATGCCGAATTCCACTTTTTTTTTATTATTACATTCTAGAACTTTCTGTTGAACCATTTTGATAAAGAATGCAATTTCTCCTGCTTAAAAGTGGAATTTTCCTGTGCCTTGAAAAAAAAAGTGACTACAAAATCATCGTAAAAGTGTCATTCAGAAAATATTTGACCTAAAAAAGTATATGGAGAAAAGCTTTTTGTTTGTTGTTGTTAGCAAATGTTTCATTAAAAGAGAAGCTGCTGTAAAGGGTCCGTGTCTCTTTTGCTCATTGGATATTACGTTTGGAAACCAAAATTCAAAATATAAAAACAACTCATTTTCAAAATAGAAACACCAAAATTTAAATACAGCTTTAATTTAAAATACAGCATTTCTCAGATTGACCGGGCGATGGCGACAGCGTGGCGTCTGTCTGGCGTCAACATCCAAAATTCTCCCAACGCTACCCTGCCTTTACGTGCTATGGGAAAGATGGACTTTAGCACTCGGAAACTCCTAATTACGACCGAATTCTGTTCATGTTTTTTTTTTTTTTGTAGCTAAAAACTACACTTAGCAGCCGATGCACTCTTTGCTCGTAAAACCGAACAATTACGGCAAATAATGAGTTGTAAAGGACAGGACATTGAATTGTGTATGTACGTAATTGTGGAGATTCTAAAACAACCTCCTAGCGGATGATAACGCTCTTATAAGTGTTAATATTTCTTGCCATTCACAAATCCTTCGGCGCCCTCCGCTCTCGGAAACTCGGGTATAAAAATAAATTCCCAGTTGTCAGTTGTCCAGTCGAAAAGGGGGTTGGGGGTTGGGGGGGTCGTTCACGTGCAGTTTTCTACTCGACATGTGGTAGCATATTTATCATAATTACGATACCACATGCAGTCAGCATGTGTACTATGGAGAAAATTGTCGGTACCCCTCTTATAAAGAAAGAAAGACAACAAACAAACCAGTAATAAAACCTTAATCAGGATTAACTAATGAAAATCAGTGCTTGTTGTGGTTCAGCTGTTTTATTTAAAAAAGAAAAATATATATACATTTTTATATTATTTGTTTCTTTCGACTGGAGATGAATGTCACACTGTCGCCATCTCCTGGCCAGTATGAGAAATACTGTCGCTGACAACTTCCAGGAATACGAAACAAAAATACACAAGCCGTTTTGTCCATTTGTGTCTCGTGCTGTAATTACATTCGAGCTGTATTTCACTTTTGGTGTTTCTATTTTCAAAATCAAACAAGTCATTTTCCCATTTTTATTTTCCGTTTGTAAATATTTGGCAATATCCAATGACCGAAAGAGAGACCAAAAAGCCACAAATAAAACGGTTTTCTTTTTTATAAAATGGGTTGACTATGTGATATACAATATGCAATGCTTTAAATTAAACAAGACGATATGTATGGGGCATCACTTGTAAAGTGAATCATCATAGCAACTGTAACTATAGTTATGTAATCATGCTGCCCCTCTCAAATATTACGCGCTTCAAAAGACTAGAAAACGCATTTTCCTTCTTCTCAAATATTGATTTTGTTTGCAGCTTCCCCACTTGAAAATCATATGACAATGTATATTTTATTTATAGAATGCCTTGTGAATTTCACATTACGCCCCATTTATTTGAAACGTTTTGCTCTATTGTCATGGTAAGTTAACAACTGTAATTGATGTCAAAGGTTAATAGTGTCTTTATATATAGCTGATATTGTAATAAAGAATAATTTATTGGTGTTTTATTGAAAAATACACAAGAGTACTTGAAAAAAATAATGGCATATAAAATCTCAATTGCAATATTGACTTAAAAAAAGCAATTCCTGCCCATTATTTTCCAAAATGGTAGATGCCAAATCATAAAGCCTCTGTGATGAGACTGGCAAGACGTCTGAAGGCCTGTTGGAAGAGAAATGAAGAGAGTCAGTGTTTTCTATGTGTGTTCTAGGCAGCATAGGTTTCCATACTTCGTCAATCTGTTCAGGCGTGGACAGCGAAAAGGCCGCCCTGACGTAAGGACACGGCTCGCTGCTGTTGATCATGAACACGCCTCCTGGGACCAGCAGCACCTTTTCAAAGCGGGACATACGTAAAGACACGCCACATGTTCAGGCAGCCGCGCTGCTCTACCGACCTCCTTCTCCAAGGCCTTCTCCATGATTAGCTTCCGGCTGTCACGGATGCCCATCAGCTCCATCCACAGAAACATCCCTGCCGACGGGGTCTGCCATTTAGCCAAATCTGACATGATGTGCAAAAAAAAAAAAAACAGCTCAGAATCATTCAGATAAAAAATGTGTTTCTTGAAGCATACAGAGTGCACCTGTGAGCCACTTGTGAGCGGAGCTGATCATGGCGTCCCGCTGATTCCTGTAGAACTCGATCACGCTGTGGCAAGAAGCAAAAAAACGGATGCCTTCAAATATTTATCTTTTCCAAAGCTGCGGGGACAACATACCCGTCTATGTGCTGAAGAAAGCCATCGTGGCCCCAGCTGTGCAACAGTTGCGACACCAGGAGCTGTGCAGGAAGAAGGGTGCCATTGATGTTGAGGACGGTCAGTCCAACACAGGATTGTCAACTACACGCTGTTGACACACTCATTCAAGATGGCGGCGAGTGGCCAATATGGATTCTTTTCTTATGTACAAAACCAAAATCTTGTGGGATTTTTTTTTTTAACAGCATCCTGAACTTTTTTTATATCGCCGACCTCTCCACAATTTTGTGAGGTTTATACCGTAATAATATCAACATTGCATCCCCTAAAACAAGGGTCAGCAAACTTTACTGCTAAAAGAGTCATTTTAGGTCAAATAAATGACAAAAAAAAAAAAATCTGTCTGGAGCCGTTCGCTTCTTCCTTTTTGGATATTTTATAGCTTTTTTTTTTTCTTGCCGTTTTTGCTATCAATTGTCTGACATTTGTAGAAATGTTGTGGACATTTTATGGTTACTTCTTGACCGTTTTCTTTTCTGCCCTTTTTAAGTCGATTTTGTGACGTTTTTGGCATTTCCAAATAAATGTTATGGTATTTATCTACCTTTGGTCTTTTGTTTTTGGATATTTTATGGTTACTTTTTGAATGTTTTCTTTTTTGCCTTTTATTTATTAATTTCTCTGACAATTTCATGGATATTTTATGGCAATTTTTTTAGATACTTTTAAAAACTTTTTGTCTACCTTTCATCTCTCATTTTCTGACAACTTAAAAAATTGGATGACAATTTTTTTTAACATTTAGTTATTTTTAAATCTAAATCATTAATTCATTGAAATATTTTATCTAAAAATAAATATGTTAAAAAAAAAAAAAATCAAAATTTCTACTGATTCTTTTTTTTTTTCTTCCTCTCCCACTTCCCGCCACAGGAGATGGACTAAAAAGCCACATGTGGCTCCCGTGCCGCAGGTTGCAGACCCCAGCCTTAAAAACACATTACTATTATTATTTTTGACACTTTGGGGATTGAGCTGGCATTCTGATTTCTGGTTGTTGTTTTTTTTTTTTTTTTTTAGATTTCTAAAAAAAATACCAAATATTAGCTACCAAGAAAGAGACGATGCTGGCGTGCATGAAAATGTCAAAAAGAACATATGAAAGGAGTGTTGATAATGGCTTCAGAGCATTAACCTTATATAAATAAATCTAAAAATGAGTAACGAAACATGTGACTTTTATTCCCCGCTAATTGAAAATGTTGCCGTTGTAGATGCGAGTGAGTGAGCGCCGAATTGCTCTGACCTGCGCGAAGGTGCTGGTGTGCATGGTGGAGGCCTGGACGTGAAGCACCAGCCGCTCCACCAGCGGCTTGGGCCCAGTCACGAAGCCGATCCTCAAACTGAAGGAGACAAAGAGATAAAACGTTAGCGGCAGGATGGCGGACGATGTGACAAGGGATTAGGATGAGGATTACCCCGAAGACAGGATCTTGGAAAAAGAGTCGGTTCTGATGACGCGGCCGTCCACGTCCATGGAGAGGAAGGTGGGCGCCCAGGGCTTGTCAAACTGCAGAAAGTAGTAGGGGTCGTCCTCGATGATGAGCATGTCGTACATCTTCGCCAGCTGTGCACAATGACGGAATGGTCCGCTCGTCACGCTTTTCGTAGTTTCGACTGTCCTTTTGTAGGCTTCTTGCTCATACAAGATTTATTGTGTGTTAAACGGCACCTGGTAGACTTCCTTCTTCCTCTGCGCGGTCATGGACGCCCCGGTGGGGTTCCCCCCATTGGGAATGGTGTAGACGACCTTGGGCCTGCCAACATCTGATGGGTCCCAACGGGACAAGACCTCCTTGAGGGCTACCGGTATCATGCCGTGCTGATCGCTGGGGACGTTGACGATGTTGCAACCCAGCGGCTGGAGCTGCATTAGGCGCCAGAGGTTGAGTTTGCCAGAGTTTTTGCAAGCAGCCGATGGGGTCTTACCACCGCCAGCGTTCCGGGGTAGGTGGGCGAGTCCAGCAGGACGACGTCTCCCGGGCTGACCAGCATCTCAAACACCTGCCAAAGAACACGGAAGATGAAAAGGCGGCAGTTGGAGAAACCAGAAAAATGGAGACGCACCTTGCAGAGTCCTTCCTGGCTGCCTGTGGTCACGCACATGTCCATCTGTCCCTTCTCGGGACCATAGGAAGCTGTTGGGGGGTCGTGGAGGTTCTTCTGCAAGTTCTTCATCCACGTCAGCAGCTCAGGGATTCTGCGTCGAGGTTACATGCTTCGATGAGCTGTCAAAAACGTTTCACTATACTCACCCAAAAAGCTCTCTGTTAGTGTGTAAGAGGTTTTTTTTTGGTGTATAAGAGGTTTTTGGTGACTGAGTTTGGGGGGTGTGAGATAGATTTTTTTAGATGTGTTATTTTTTTGCCAATTTGGCTAAAACATTTCTGTCTACACATCCTTAAAACTGCTGTAAAACATCACCAAATATGGGTAAAAAAATAACATTGAGCCAATCTGGGTGAATTGGAAGCTGTCACATGGTCTTACCCACTGGAGGCGGAGTACTGGAGAGCCCTTTTCATGGCCACCTCGTCAAAGGAGACCGCCGGGCCATTCTTGACCTTGATGACGGCCGACTGGAAGGGGAACGTGTCGGGGTTGGGCGCCCCTGCGGCCAGTGAAATCAGCGATGGGGGCGAGCGCTGCTGCAGCTCAGCTTTACACGCAGAACACACCAGCAGGTGAGAGCAGGACAAATTGTGCACCTGAAAAGCACTCACAGCGCTTTACCTTAATTTCTTACTTCATTTACTTAAGCCTTTTAACAAAACATTACTAGTATATAAGTAGTTACTTATTTTCATGCTATGTGTCACTGAACATTTGACACTTTCTGGGCCTTATAACTTGTTCAAGCAATTCCTTATCAAATAATTTATTTTACATGGTGTACCAAAAAAAAAACACGTATCCACAGCGTGATAAAAGTCCTGACATTGAATATCAAAAGTGCATAAAGAAGTCATTGAGTAATTTGCAGACCTCCTATAAGGAGGGGCTACAAAGAGAAGGAAATGACCGCCGATTTGATAGGCTACTTACCGGTAGGTACATAAGTTTCATGTTGTCAGTATGAAGTGTATACTGAAGCATTTTGAGGCCAAATAATCATTTAAAAGTGGAGAATGCGTTGTGAATATGTTCCATGTACATTAAAAGTGTTCCCCTTCCACACTCACTCAGCATCCTGATGGGCGACGGCTTCCTTGCTGAACTGACAGCCGTGAGGAATCGAGCGTAATTCATCTTTCCTTGTAGGACTTCCTCTACAAAGCACTCACACGCACTCCAGTCACGTGTGCCTTATAATTTGGCCAAACTTTTTGAAACCGCTACAACTGAACAACTCCTGTAATAATCCTCATAATAAATGAAAAGCTCAGTTTGAAACGAATGGAAATGTCAATATTGACGCATTGTTATGACGTCATTCAATTGCGCACTTCTAAGACCGGCCGGCCGCCAGGTATACTAAAAAAAAAAAAAAAACACAAGTCCCACGAGGTCTTCTATTCTACGGAGCCCCTAAGGTGACATGGTAGAAAAAAAATGACCAAAGGCGACGAGGATGGAACGTTTGTAAACATGAAACAAAGCAGTGGGAAAGCTTCCCCAAAGCGCCTAGGATGGAGTGTAGTGAAAATAGCATAACTTCGTCCCAACGTTCCGTGGGTGAATTATGTTCTAATCACTACAGGAGCATGTATTTTCCCACTGCTTTGTTTACACATCACTTTTGGTCAGATGGAAGGTGACCCGGAAGTGTTTACGGCGCACCGAAGGTGACATGATAGGCGACAAAAACAACTTTGCGTTCGCAATCTTTGCGAGAGAACGCAAAGTTGTTGTTTTTTTCTACCATGTCACCTTAAGGGCTCCGTAGTCCTCCATTTCGTCGCGTATATATTTCAAAAACGTCATCAACTACAAGTTACACCTAGAAAGGCATGACAAGACATTGCTTACAAGTTACGTTTAAAGCGTTGATATACACCCCGCTGCCAGTAGAGGGCAGTGGGCGTCAAGTTGACGTAATAGCCGGAAGTAGATGAAGATGCATGTTGTTTGAAGCATTAGCTTGTGCTAACAAATGCGATTAGTGAACGTATCGTGGCCGCTAAATCCCACTTTTATGGTCACTAAAATAACACTTGCCGGTTGACGCGGTACTTTTTTTCAACCTAGTGCGTTTGCTGTCATGTAATAAACTGGAGTGATTTCAATGGGGAAAAGGAAAGACGCGGTTCCGTCCAGATTTCTATGTAAGTATTTGCCTTGGTGAGAATATTGTATATATCTAGCACATTTTAAACCTTTAAGGATTTTTTTTAATTATGTATTTGATCAAATCCGTCTTTCAATGTATTTTCACTTTGCAGGCGAAGGTCGCGTGGGGCTGCACGGCATGCACAAGCATAAGCACAAAAAACACAAGAGGCACAAGAGGAAGCATCACGGCCTCGCGGAGATCCCTGAGCCCGTCGTCGCCCCTCGCCCGCCCCCACAGCTGCGACTCAAGATCAAGCTGGGAGGGCAGACGCTGGGGACAAAGAGGTGAGGCTGTCAGCCACACGTGATGCTCGCTTTCTGTTCAATTTCTGTCTCACTGCCGTTTCAATTGCCCCAAGTGTTCCTACTTTCACCGTGCACCCTGGTGTGGCTTGTCCTCCCTCGCCACTGACGATTGTGGATGATGATGACGACAATGACGATGAGGAGGAGGACGAGGATGACGACGATGAAGAAGAGGATGACGATGAGCCTTCGGTGCCTCTGGAGCAGTACAGGGCCTGGCTTGGTGAGAACGAATACAGTGAACGCCACAAATCGAATCATATGGAAAGAAGCACCTTATTGCACTAGCAGAGGACAACCTAAGTCAGCGTTTTGACAAAGCTCACTTACCTTTTACACTCAAGTAATCAGACCACAGTTACTTTTATAATACAAAATATATGGAGTCACAAAATTAATAGGAAATACAAAGACAATCCATAAAAGAGACATCAATTAATAAGAGACATTTACAAAAGAAATTATATAAAGACAGTCAATAAAAGAGAAAAAGAATATTTACTAATGTAGACATACATAAGCATTCAATAAAACAGAACATTTATTTTATTTTATTTTATTAATTTTGGCACTCTGTAGAGTCACGGGAGTGCCAAAATTAATAGGAAGTACAAACGCAATCCCCAAAAAGAACATTTACAAAAGCAGACATATAAAGACATTCAATAAAATAGAACATTTATTTTTATTAATTTTGGCACTCCTATGACTCACAGAAGTGCCAAAATTAATAAAAAAATAAATAAATGTTCTGTTTTATTGAATGCCTTTTTATGTCTGCATTAGTAAATATTCTCTTTTATTGGATGTATTTATACAACTGTTTTGTTTTTTTAAATGTTCTCTTTTATTGATTGATGTTTCTTTTATGGATTGTGTTTGTATTTCCTATTAATTTTGGCACTCCTGTGACTCAATAAAAATGTTGCTACTCACAACTTGAAGGATGGCATATCAGATTTTTACTACCTTGTCGATCCGTCATGTGGCTATACCATACTACATAAATGCTGCCTGAGATGAATGTTTTCAAGCAGGAAATAGTTATTTTGAGTTTACGTCACTCAAAAACCAAAAATATTAAGGTCTGGTGCGCACATTTACTAGTTTTTCTTAATTGTGTGAATAATTGTGGTAATGGGTGTCTTGAGCACGTGCCCCTTTCTACTTACTTTCCTGCCCATCTCAGATGAAGACAGCAACATGGCCACGTCTCCTCTGCCCGACATGGACTCGGACTCCATGATAGTTGTGCCCGTGGATGAAGAGGAGAGGTGGCTGGACGCTCTGGAGAAGGGCGAGCTCGACGACAACGGCGAGCTGAAGAAGGAAGTCGACGAGTCTCTGCTCACGGCCCGACAGGTGAGGAAGATGAGGCGGAGGCGGAATCCACGTTTTTGCTGACGAGACACTTTGTGCCTTTCAGAAAGCGCTCCTCCACAAGCAGCAAATCCAGCCCCTCCTGGAGCTGCCCATGGGCTACAAGGAGAAGGAAATGACCGCCGAGATGATGCAGAAGCGGGAAGAGCGCGCTCGCAAGCGGCGCTTGCAGGCGGCCAAGAAGGCGGAGGAGAACAAGAACCAGACTATCGAGAGACTCACCAAGACCAGCAAGGCCAAGATGAAAAGCACGCGAGAGAAGAAGTCCAAGGCCAGCCAGTGTCCCAGCATCCGCTACAGCGACTCGGCCCGAGGCGTGACCATCTCCTTCCCCGCCAGCGTCCCCGCCCCCTCGGCCGCGTCGCCCCCCCGGCCGCCTCCGCCCGCCGTGAGATGCGGCGTGAGCGGCTGTTCCAACCCCAAGAAATACAGCTGCTCCAAAACGGGCGTCCCTCTGTGCAGCCTGCAGTGCTACAAGAGGAACATGCAGTTTTTTGAGAGGACTTACATGGACAACCGGATAACATCACTTTGACATCAGAAGATTGTCAATCGTCAAGCTGGCTGGAATTTACTGTAAAGTGTAAAACTAACACAAAGATTAGGGATGTTCGATACCACTTTTTTTTTGACTGATACTGATAGGAATACTTCGATCTTCAGTACTCTCCAATACCAAGTGCCAATACCATTAGAACTTATTAGAGCCATCAAAGTTAATCAATTGACAAGTCATCGTTTATCAAATTAATCGACAACTATGTTAATAATCATGTAATTGTTCGGAGCCATGTTTTAATTAGTACTGTATCGTTTTTTGGCCCCCGATACCTATTCCGATACCCAGATTTGCAGTATCGGCCGATGCAGATACCTATGTTTTTGTTTTGTTTTTTCTCAATATGAAAAAGCTATTCTGCCATTGGTTCAGAGCATTCAAGGACCAATAGGATATCTTAGATCGGCATGCAGTGAACATATCACGTATCAGTGAATGTCGGGCACGAGCAAGACACAACATGCATCCAACGTCCTATATTAGCGTTGGAATTAATGGTATCGGCATGTTATTTGTGAGTATTCACCGATACCACTGTTTTAATGCAGTATCGGCGCCTCTGCCGATACCAGTATCGGTATCGGAACAACACTAGTACTTATGATCCATAAAATTTCCACAAAACAATGATAATTGTTTTAAAAAATTACCTATATATCAGAATTATAGAGCACGTCATAAAATGAATTACATGGATGGATAATATAAAAAATAATAATAATCCAGTGGCCAGAAAACAAGTCCCAATCAAAATGTGGTTGTACAACTTTTTAAGGAATACAGTTAAGTGAAGAATTCAATACAAAAATGCTTCAAGTGTGCTCTCTTATTGGAGCCCCCTGTAGCAGTCAATAAATGCAAAATAACCACGTCAGCTTTTAGGTCCTGATTGAAAAGTATCGGCGTCTGTCGTTATCTTGAAATATGGCCTGGTATTGGCCCGATACTGATACCTGGTATCAGTACTCGCCCATCCCTAATAAAGGTAATTCAACATTGTGTATAAATGTTCACTCTGGTTCTTTTTTTTTTTTTCTTCCAAGTCCACCAGAGTGCTTCTTTCAATGGTTTTACTTGCATCCTATTTTGGCAACAAAAGTCTTTGGGGCGAAAACAGACTTTGGAGGTCAGCTGTTCCATCAAGTGGCCAAAGCGAAGGAGAGCTTGAAGGCCATCTCCACAGGAAGCGCCGATACCGAGTCGTGAAAACACACGTACAACTCTTGAGGAACTGGCTCCAGCAGCAACCGCCTAGAGGAATAAAAAGAAGAAAGCGGCACAAGGTGCAAACGTGAGCAACACCGTGGACTTGCGAGTCTTCCAACCTTGGGGCGGACGTACCCGATGACCCAGTACGTCAGGGTGGGAGCAGGTTTGCTCTGCTCTGTCCAGTTTTCAGCTACACACTGGAACGCAACTCCGTGCTCTTTGACTGGGCCCAGACCCCGAGGCCTCTCCGCCGGCCGCTGGCCCTGAAGGGAGAACGAGAAGGAGAAAGCATACGCAACCTTTAATTCTCTCGAGATGGAGTTAGATGAGTTGCTATGACAACTGCTAAGGCTGTTTGAAAGCGCTATATAAATAAAGATGACTTGAATGAATGAATTAATTGAATGCATGAACCTTTGGGGCTGATTTTTTTTTTAGTAGATTTATTTGGATATAAACCGGAATAATGACGTTTGAAAGTATGTCACATAGAAGTGACGTCATCTAGCAGCAGCCAATAGAAAAGTACCAAAAGATGACATCACTACCATGCTGTTTTTTAAATGTTGCGCACAAGTAATACCCTTTTGAAAAAAAAGCTAATACTAAAACTAACAAACTAAACTAAAACTAAGCATTTTTTTTTAAAGAACTAAGCTAATAAAAACTAAGAGAACCACCCTAAAAACTAACTAAAATGAAAAATTCCAAAACTATAATAACCCTACTGCCATATTACAAATAAATTGGTTCATATACGGTAGGATTTTTCTAAATATGAAAAAGCACAAATAAATTATTTGTACAATTTTTAGGACAAAACACAATTTCTCTTCATAACATTATGTGGCACTTGCGGCCTTCTGATTTTCCGTATGTGGCCCTCAAATGAAAAGGTTTGGACACCCCTGATCTAAGCTAATGCCCGTTAGCTAACACTACGGTGAGACAAAATGTTGTGGTTTGATTGAACAGTTTGCGATTTAAATATTCATGGCTTAATTCCGTTTTGTTTTTTTACGCTTACTTGCACAGGCATGTTCTCTTTGAACAGTGCCCGAATGGACAGGCAGCATCGGTAAAAGTTGCCAATGAGCAACGGGTGAATGGATCCGGCGAGATGAGCCTCCTCCGTTGACGTGGGCGAGATAAAGATCCCCTGGGCGGTTTCCATGAGCACGTAGTGGAACAAGAAGTTCTCGGCAGCGGTGCTCAGTCTGTCGCACATGCAATCAGACCCGACGCTTCAGCTCAGGTTGTGAACATTTGCAAGAAAAAAAGCGAGGGCACACAAACTTTGTGGCGTTGGACATCTCGTCCGGGCCCCTCCTACTCAGAGTCTTCATCAGTGTGCCGAGGTCGAACGGGTTCGAGTGCTTCATCCACGGGGTCTGATGGAGGAAAAAGTGCAACAAGCCAAAAGTGAACATCTTTCAACTCGGTCTACCCTTGAAAGTCAAATTTTGATAAGTCTGCATTGCTGTTAGAATTTTCCAAAACTTGTAAATGGCAAAAAAATAAAATAAGGGGGGGGGGAAAGCAATTGAAGCAAACAAGAAACAAGCAAAACACAATAAGGTAAGACAGTCATCAACCCAATCTTTGGTCGTAAATTAGACATACCAGTACAGTTTGGCCCAAAAAGTATTTGGACAGTGACGCAATTTTCACGATTGGTGGCTCTGCATGCCACCACATTGGATTTAAACGGAAACAACTACAATGGAATTGAAGTGCAGACTTTGTGTGTGTGGGTGGGGGGGTTCTTTTTTTTTTTAATTGTATTATGGATGTCCAGCACTTTGAGTTGCATTTTGAATGTATGAAAGGTGCTATATAAATAAAGTTGATTGATTGATTTTAATCTCTATTTCAACATCAAAATATATTTTTTTTAAATTTGTAAATTTTGCTCAACATAGTTTACTATTAGGCTACCTGCTATATTATTAGACTGAATGAGGATCAATACATTTATTTGTAATAAATAATATATTATTTGACTTTTACATAACAGCAATCCTAATAATAAAATAATGACAACAAGAGTAATAAAAATTATTATTATTCATATTGTCACCATTATAATATAACCATTACTTCCACAACTATTTACCAAGCCCTTCTTCCTCCTTATACTTCTCAAAAACACTTGTTTTATATTTGTCTTTAAACAGATGTTTAAAAATATATACATCATTGTGTGGAAATGGCAAAAGTTGAGTTTGGTGGCTGTACCAGTTGTCACCAGGTCACGTCACTTTATGCTAGAATATTTTTCAGCTAGTATACTCGCAGCCTAGTACGACTGATGAACCTCACATGAAGGTGTTGACTCATTTCATGACTGAAAAAAAAGGCATGTACTGTACAAAAAGAAGAATTGGCAAAAAAAAAAAAAAATCTGTCGATGTTTGCTGATTTGAAAATAGCCAGTATCGGTCGATTACTCAGCGACGACTTACTCCCAACACTTTGACGTCGTAGTTACCTTCAAGATGTCTCGACTCGCATCGGCCGAGTCCTGACACCCACCCGGGATCTTGGCTGGAGAACCTGGGCCGGCGTCCGTAAGCCCCTCGCCCCCCCAGTCTCGGGCTTTCTCCTCAAACAGACCACCTGGACGGCCCCGGTCGGCACGGAACAGGTCTGGAGCGAGGGTGTCGCTCAGACGGTGTTCTATGACCCCCTTCAGGCCCTCCAATCGTAGCAGTGTGGCCGTCGCCTGAGGTCGTGACGTGGTTAGGGTTCTGTCGCAAATCCAGCGAGCAACGCAAGCGTACCTGATCCACATAAACGCAGTCGGGTCCCGGAGGTGCGTCACAATGCGCCGTGTGGCCTCCGGCCTCCAGCAGCACACACTGCATCCAGCACCTCTGATAAGAGACACAAACATTTTTTTTTTTTCGAGTAATAGCAGGGTTATTATAGTTTTGAATTTTAGTTAGTTTTTATGTCGTTTGTAGGGGTGTGAATTGCCTAGTACCTGACGATTCGATTCGAATCACGATTCACAGGTCACGATTCGATTCAATACCGATTAATCCCGATACGAATTTATAAGTCGATTGTTGCGATTTTTTTCATTCAAATTTAGAAAATACTAATCAGTAAGCTTGTAGAGTGTAAGATTTATATGAAAATGTATTATTTATTTATCTGAAATTTCAGTCTTATAGAGGTTGTAATCTGTTTCATGTTTGAACAGCATTAAAATAAAATATTAAGGCTTAATGTTCCGTTCATATAACATTCTTCCATGCTCAAGGTGTGAATCCTAACCCGAAGTCAGACGTTTTGTTGAATATTTTTCCATTAAAAATGGAAGTTAAAAAATCGATTCACACACACAAAAAAAAAAAAAAAAAAAAAAAAAAAAAAGCCAATGATGATAAGACGTTGAATCGGTAAGACGACCGAATGAACAATTCTGAGCTCTTAAAACAAATAAATAAATAAAATAAAAAAAATAAAAAAATAAAAAATCGATTTTTTTAATCGATTCGAGAATCGCGCGATGTAGTATCGCGACATATCGCCGAATCGATTTTTTTTAACACCCCTAGTCGTTTGGGTTTTGTTTTGTAAATTTATTTCGTTTTAATTAGATTTCACGGTGGTTCTGGTCTTATAAGTTTTAGTTAGTTAATAAACGCTTCGTTTTAGTTTAATTTTCATTCGTTTCAGTATTAGTTTTAGTCCAGCCCTAGGATTTCTGACCTCGGTCAATTCCCACAAAATTGTCAAACTGTCGAACTCACAACTCTGCTGAATACAATTGCCCCCCCTTCATCCGGTATGTCTATGAATCGAAACAAATGGTAATTTGCCTTGCTTCCATGACAAAAGCTATATGTTCACACCTTGTAGAATAAATAGTATTAGCTAAAATTAATCCTGTCACTGGACAGACCTGTGGGTTCAATAGTTATTTTTGTCAAAAGACGGCAAAGTGGCAAATGTTACCCATTTTGTGTCTCTATTCAACTTGAGCGAAGAATTCGAACAATCGGACGCATTTCTAAGTGAATGACGCCCACTGAGAGAAAACATTTTTGTTCTTACCAGGCCCACGATGAGGAGGAAGTGACGTCCTGGAAGGGGCCGCTGGGGAAAGATCTCCCGCCAGATGATCAGACGGCCCACCCGTTGGCGGGACGCCACGGGCAGCAGATCGTCGTGCTGCATGTACAGACACACGTCCAGCAGGTCCTCTTTGGGAAGATGGTTGGCGATCAAGCAGGACTGTTGGCGACAACATTCCCACTTTTCACAGATCCTTATTGTGCTTCCCTTATCAGAGATTAGTCTAGGGCCCTGTAAATGCCAATTTGCAAGAGAGTTTCACGACGGACATGTCCACTCACCTTGTAGAAGAGACAAGAGCCCCGGATTCCGTAGAGACGCCTCATGCCAAAGAAGTCCTCTGACTGACCGGTGAAAAAAAGGATAAGGTCAAGTGTAGATCCGAGAGGGACATCTAGAAAATGCAAACCGGGCCTCGGCTCACCTGTTCTCCAAAATCAGAGGCCTCGAAGTCAGTGAGAAGAGAATCCACGTCCGTCTGTGAAGACAACATTCCTTCCAAATTATCAATTTGAACACAATGTCAAAATTTAGACTTCCAGAAAATATCTTGATATCCATACTGAAGCAATAACATGACAAAAAAAAATAAAAAAATTCAATGACAATTAAATTCATAAAACTCCAAAATCGGCATAATCGTAAACAAAAATAAAAGATTATTAATACTAATTTTGAGTTATATAAATTTATATATTTGCATCTTTTTATTTTAAAATGACAAATTTAATAACTCGTCTGGTTCAAAAGGAACATGCATGATTATAGTGTTTCAAATAATATTTTTTTTGCCTTAATACTTTTTTACATGTTTAAACAATTTATTGTTTTGTACCAAAAACCAAATGATTGTCCTAATAGTGATTTCAAATATTACCAAATTAATCAGGATGAATATTTTCTTTGAGCAGCCCTATAGGAAGTATTTAGTTTTTTGCTGAAGATTACTGAATGTGAAATCCTCTTGAATCCTGCTTTTTGTGCCAACAAAATGCGAGGTTCATTTAACACTGTACATCTGTGGGCAAGATTATTGATGTACATTCTGTGATGGTAAATTTGTTAGTTTGCAAAAAAAAAAAAAATGTTTACTGTAAACGCATACAAGGACCAGTACACTGTTGTACAATATTTTTGTCTAATTTATTTCTTCTGTTTTCTCTCAATATATTAAATGTGTTTGTGTTATTTTGAAAAAAGAAAAGTGCCATAAAGGATATGGCTATGCCCGTGATGAGGTAGAGATTTATGTATTAGTTTTTTCATGTGGCACAGCACGTGGGGGCTGTAACGCTTTAAATGCATTTCAATGGGCAAAGGTGATTTTATCACTGACTTTGACTTGTACAGGCAGCGTGAGCCACTGCACAGCCGGCAGCCCGTCCAGGAAGACACTCCCAGAGATGTCGGGGGGCGGCGCCGAGGGGGAATCCGACGGCTGGATGAGACGCAGGAACAACAAGCCGAAGAACCGGTCCAGCTGTGGCAAGTGCTCTGTCCTGCCAAAGGCCCTGCGGAGGCACACGGGTAAAACGCACGGCTGAAAGACGTGTCAACCGCTTGTCGCTTTGATGCCTGACCGACCTGCCCAAGGATCCGTACATGACTCGCAACGTCCGCACGGCGTCGCCCACCACCGACTGCAGGCACAGCAAAGGAACCCTGGTAGGAAATTTGGAAATCTTCAGAGCCGCTCATCCCCAGAGTGCCAACGGAAATTGACATCTAAAGGAATTGCGATTCAATCCTCCCCGCTCAATATTACGATTTGTAGGAATAATTGTAAATGTAAGTTATCATACATTTGCTCCAATGAAGAATGCTTTGCTCTGCTCCACACTCACATTCACATAGCCTAGCTATATGTTATCTGAACAGAAAATGATTCAAGAAGCTCTAGAACCAGAACATTTAACGCAGCAGAATGTGTAGAGCCAGTCTGCTGAGGCCGCCTGTTTTCTGTTAAGAAATGATTGCAAACTTGACCACACGTGTACTCAGCAATCTTCCACTCACATGCACATACAAATATAAAAAGAAGTACACTGTGTTCCAACTATGATTTGCATTAGCATTATTAGGTTTGGAACACCTATGCAACTAGGGGCGTGGAAACCAAATAAAAAGAGGGTGATGAGGGGATTTTTTTTCAGAGTGCATAGTAAATTGTATCAGTCAGTTCCTCCTCCTCTCGAGCTTTGAACTGAGTATCTTTTTCATTAAGTCCTCATAAATAAATATAAATGAATCCGCCATCCGACCGCAATGAATTTTCTCAATATTTAAGCCCTCCCGCAGCGTCCGTGTACCTCTCAGCAGGAAGTCCAAGCACCAGCAGAGCGTCGTCTTCCTTCCAGTAGCCCACATGCACCAGATGCTCATCCAGCATCAGCGTTGAACTAAAGGAACAGTCAAGCGTGCATCATGTCGAGTGAACCGTCAAAAGGTACCGCGGCATTCAGTACCTCACGACGTGACCTCCTGTGACACTGTCTAGCATGTCACACAGCGTCAAGAAAATTCCTCTGGCTGCCTTGAGCCGGGCGGCCGCCTCTGACACCGGGTACTGGTACAAGATCTCTTCCTGCGCACACCAGAGCGGAGACGGACGTCTTTTTACAAACATGCCGGCACGCCTAATGGCACCGGACAGACCCCGAATTGGACCTTGTCCTGCGGCGACTCGGCGTCCATTTTTAGTGACAGGTACATGAGCGCGTGTGGGACATGGCTGACAGACATCTGCGGTTCGGATGCATCCTTCCCAAGCGGCACCACAGGTATGCAGGCCTTGACCGCACGAGCCAGCCCAGCGGCGCTCGTACTTGTCGCCACGGTCAACCTCACCTAAAAGAGGAGGAGCTACTGTTCAACAAACAATATGCAAACACTTTTCAGTCCAAAATGAAACTTGAAAAACACCACAAGATAAATAAAAAGAAAAACTTGACCAAATATTGAAAATTTGTAGAGTGCTAACTAAGCATGGGCTCCTCATCTCTAATTTTGCTTTCATCAGTCCACTAAGTGACTTCCGGCTTCCACTGCAGGGAGTCTAATGCAGCATTGAGCATGCTAAAAAGTAGTTGTGGGTTAACTTAACGTCACACCTTAGTTAGTCCCACAATGCACGCCAGAACTTGCTCGATGTTCTCAGTGTTCACGTCCACGTCATCCACGGCAACAAGTACGTCGCCTAAGAGGCAGAGCAAAGTCAACAGGTCTGAGGAAATGTTCGGGCAACAGTGCACAATTTCACCTCACCGATTACGATGCGGCCGCACTTGCTGGCCAGGCCGCCGGGAGTCAGCCTGTCCACCGTCAGTCTTCCCCCCTGTCCGACAACGGCGCCATCCAGCCGACGTGGTCGATGCACCACCCCCAGCAAAGTCTCCAAGAGAGGGAGCACACCCGAGCTGCCGAGAGGTTTCGGGTTGACGTAGACGCACACTGTTTTGAGCTGCGTCTTCGAGATGGATGCCGATGACATTGAATCCTTCCTTGCGACGCCTTGATTCCGGAACTCACGCCGTTTTCTCCTCGTGACATGAGCCTGTGTTAGGGGTGGGCGATATGACGATATTAGATCGTTAAGGATCGTTAAGTGTTGACGATCTCAAACTGTTTTTGTCGATATTTTATTGACGAAAAAACATTTTACATTTCTATTGTGGTGTTAAGTTCATACACCATTGGCACTGTAACTAAAGTAACCGAGGCTGTTCATTACCATTTATGTTTACATTCATTGCACTATTTGATTGATTTGATTAAAAAACAAACAAACAAAAAAAACTGCACTATTTCAATTTAGATGTCTATGTTTTTTTTTCTTTTAGGGTTTTATATACATTTTAAATGTTTTATATTTTACAAAAATGTTCAGAAATGAAGATTAGTCGAAATATATGGAGAAAAAAAAAAAGAAAAAAAAAAGAGTGATGATAAAATCGAGATCGTGAATTTATTGTTAAAGAATCGTGATATGACATTCTTACCATATCGCCCACCCCTAGCCTGTGTGCTTCAGGCCGCCACCACCTCTTCTTCTCCCTCGCTCAGCTCCAAATAGAACAGCTGGCGAATATTCTGGAGGTTGTCCAGCCATTCTGGTTCCGGGTCACTGAAATGACACGATTTTACACTTTGCAACATCGATAAACAACATCTGACCAATTTCTCAATGCTTCTCCGGACAGACATAAAAAAAAAAGTTGATAAAAATCAATTTTGTTCCAAATTTTAATTAATTAATTGTGCCATATTATTTTCATTATATGGACGACTTGGAATTTTCACCTACAGACATTTATTAATATCATTTTTCTACTTACTATATTCCTTGTGTGTCAAAAACTAAGCGCCATTTGTCCATCCACATGAAAATGTTTTTCTCATGCCCTGCTCCATTATGTGTACATTTACATGTATTTTGCTTTTTTAAGCAATTTTCTTACGCGCTCGATGGTGTCGCCAGCATGTCCTCTCGAAGTCCGAACAGTCAGCAAAACAAAAGGCTACAGGCTCACGCCATGTGAGAAGGAATTCCCCCAAGTGTGGAGTCCGAGGTGCACGGGCTTCTAAAGTAGCTCTTTTGAGAGACAACAACTCAGAAACGCCGACTTTTTTTTTTAACATCACTTTTAAATATTCCGGTCTCTCATTGGACATAACAGTGTCAAGACGCTATCGGTGACGCGCATGCGCAGAAGATCCCGCCAGCTTGGGTCGCCAACTACGGCAAACACACTAGAACAAATACCTTTATATGCGTACGCGATAGTGCGCGTTCGTAACAACACGATATAACATTTAAAAAAAAAAACACAAAATCAGTATCTGCATCTTTAAACCCACGTTACATTTTTAAAAACGCGTAAAATCATTGCTGAGAGCTTTTAAAAATGAGCCTTGATTGGCCAAGAGTTTGCGTGTGACGTCATATACTTGCGACAATAACAATACTTGAAGAAAGCATTGTCGGCTTTGGCTAGTTTTCCTTCACTTTTGTATTTATTTTTGTGAGCTGTCAAACTCGACATACAGTAGGGTACGACTAATATATATGCTACTTGTTTATCAATTGTTTATTATTAGTCTAGTACGCCAAAATGACGGCGATTGTATCAGAGTCGAGTGAAGAGCACGCAAGCGTTTTGGAGATGATAGAGCTGCTTCAAATCGACGTGCTGGAGGAGGAGGTGCTGCAGGGCAAACCCGAAAGAGAGCATGACCCTTTTTCAGTAAGTTTGACACCACACCGACTACAGTAATCTTCCTGTATGCTGATTCGCCAGTGCTTCAATGCATGAGTGAATACACAAGTCTAAATCTGAGTTTGTTGTGATTGTATTGCTGTTAATGTATTATGCTGTTTCTGTAAAGCGCTTTGTGACAGCTCAAGCTGTTTGAAAGTGCTATGTAAATAAAGATAACTTAATTTTGATTGATGAACAATCCAGCGCATGTGGAAGCAGTTTATATAGCAACCAAATTATCACAACACTGACTGTTCTAGCTTATCTATGCCAATCATCTCATTATTATATTTTAATGATAGAAGCTTGTGTGTTGTGGTGTATCAGAAGAACGTGTTGAGGAAGCAGCGCCACTGGGAGAGAAAGCTGGCAGCCAGGAAGAGCAAAAGAAAGGAGGAGAAATTGAGGAGGAAGCTCAATCGGCACTCGGGTAAAGACTGCGGGAAATAACATTGTACATTTCCTCTCTTAACGACTATGTGTGTATGAAAAGAAGAAGACATGGCGCATCCTCAGCTCAGCAAGCGGATCATGAAGGCTGTCACCAAAGAACGTTTGGCTGAGGCTCGCTTCAGTGGCCTAAAAGTGTGCATTGACCTCAGCATGAGCCACCGCATGTCTGACAAGGTACGCACCACCCTCTAAACCTTCAGGCAGGGACAAAAATTATTCCATTGGCTGCATCATAATCCTAACGCCGATCAATCTTGTTTTGCGCACACTCAAAGCTATGAATTACCGGCCGTAATGGCCCCTTAAGTAACAGTTTGATAACCCCTGCTCGAAACATTTGCTTGACACCGTTGCACGTGTTGTTCTGCAGGAGACCAGCCGGCTGGCAGCTCAGTTGCGGCGGCTGTATGGATCCAACAAAAGGGCCAGCAAACCCTTCCACTTGTTTCTGACGAGCCTTGGGGAGGACAGTCGCCTCCTGGCAGAGTGCGTGCGAATGAACGCCGGCTTCCTCAACTACACGGTCAGTCGCCATCACAGAGAAGAGGTCACAATCATACATACGGCTTCAGTTTTAACCATGACATTTCAAGCAACCCCAAGTTTGCTCTGGGGAAAAAACAAAACAAAACATGCAAGTCAAGTAATGACTTCGCTCAATCGAGTTAGAACTTTGCTTAAATAAGGAGTAAGTCATACAATCTTATTAAGTTACAATATATTTGCACATTAGCAATTGCGCCTCTTTATTATTGCAAACACATAACGAGCAAGAAGTTTAGTTCATGACTGACAAGCTATCAATTAGCTAAACTGTGACGTTAATGTAGCTTTGACGTGACAGATGGAATTAGATTTAGTACTTATGTCTGTCTTTCGTTGCCGCCATCTGGTGGAGTCTTAGTGCCGGGGAACGTGAAAGTGAGTTGAGGAGCTTCATTTAGACCAAAGTAGTGCTTTGGCACCATCACTATAGGCAATCACAAACCTTCATTTTTGACTCTGCATCAGAGTAGACTGGTATGTTGCAAGGTTTTTGCGCTCTCCACCAAAAATAACTGAAAAGCAATACAATTGGCTGACTTTGTTGAAAATGCTTTTTAAACTGTAAACAGTCAGATTTCAGCTACATAACTTGACAAATCTTGAGTCAAGTCTCGTTAATCTCAAGTGCAAATGGAGTCTTTGATTACCTTTTAAGTATGAAAATTGGTGACTTGAGTCTTTTGCTTATCACAGATGGAAAGAACAGAGCAAAGCTGTCTGGACATTTTCCCTCCAGAAAACATCATCTACCTCTCACCTGATGCTGAAGAAGGTTGTCCGCCGGTCGGTCAGTGGTAAAGTCGGAAGCACGAGACAACCCCACTCAAGACCTGCATGTGTCCCTTTCAGCTTTGGAACGAGTGGACCAAGACAAGGTGTACGTCCTCGGAGGGCTTGTGGACGAAAGCGTGCAAAAGGTTGACTTTTTTTTTTTTTTTTTTTTCCAATTCAATTTGTTTTTTGTTTGTAAATCAGTGAGCGAAAATGTTTTTCGTTTCTAGTTTGCGTTATTTATTTGAAATGCAATAACTTGTGTGCAGACGCTGAGCCTCTGCAGGGCCAAAGAAGCGGGCGTCCACGCGGCGAGGCTTCCTATTGACCAATACATGCAAAAGACAGCCAACAGTAAGAACTTCCACTCCAAGATCCTGGCCATCAATCAAGTCTTTGACATCTTGATGGCCGTGTGCGACACGGGCAGCTGGACACACGCTCTGGACAAGTGCTTCCCCCGGGGGAAGGGTTATGAGGTCGCACAGCACGGCCACAGCACATGCGAGAGTTAACACTTGATGCAAATGAAAACAAATTGGAAAAGTGTTTTGTTTTTTTTAAATTCATGTACAACTGCTGCTTTATAAAAATTCTATGATCCGAACATTTTCTCATCTGAATTATGGCTAGCACAAAATGTGAATGACCGATACACAATGGAGCTTTTTGGGTGAAATTTCACCTGAGAGCTAAATGGCCCTAACTTTTTATAAGTAGCGTAAATATTTACAAAAAGAAGACGACACTCATGCCAGACTCCGGGAACGCGGCCCGGCCCGCTGACGGAGCTGCTTCTCCAGGACAAAGTGGATCAGCTTCTTCACCCACGACGACTGAGGGTCCAGGCAGACCCGCTCGGCACTCACCAGGATGGCTCTGCTCAGAAAGATGGACAGCGTCGAAGTGTGATGAATAACCCACAACAACAATTGGGTTGATTTCTAGATTATTAATTTCATTTGACCTAGCATTTGGGGCTAAATACCTCAAAAAGTTGGTTTGGTTCACTTTTGACTTAATTCATTTGGGTTCATCAACAAACCCAAAAAGTTGGGTCAAATGAATAACCCAAAAACAACCCAAATGATTAATTTGTTGGTGATTCATTTGACCCAACTTTATGGGCTAAATACATCAAAAAGTTGGGTCAAATGAATAACCCACACAACATCCAATTTTAGGGCTGTTTTGTGGGCTATTAAATTAATTTGATCCAACTTTTTGGGTGAATTAACTAAAGTTGGGTTGGTCCATTTTTGACCCAAATTGGGTTATTTTTTACCCAACTATTTTCAGATTGGGATGTTACGATTCCCACCCCACCCTTAAACATTTATATACAACAACAGTTTTAAATGTAAAGGAAGCCCAGGTTAGTCCCTTGTGGAGCTCCCACAATTACCGTAGTTTGTACTTTGTGCTGCTTTGAAGGGCTGATGTGTGAAGGATTACTCACATGATCTCCGTCTGCGTGCAATGCGGGCCCTCAGGGACCAGCTTGATGCTCCGCAAACTGTCCGGCGGGATGATCCTGGTCTCCATCCGCAGGCATCGGCAGTGTGTGTTGTAGTTTCGGTTGATAGGTGGCATGCCTGGCGTGGAGGTCGAAAGAAGAAAAAAAAAAAAATCCCGTCAATAACTTTCAATACTGCTTTTCCTCATTGGGTTTGGGGTAAAGTTAGAGCCTATCCTGGCTAACTTTTGGGTGAGAGTAGACTCTAAATACAGTTGGGTCAAAAGTAACCCAATTACTAATCAAAAATGGAACGATCCATTTTATGGGTCAATTGACCCAACTTTCTGGGTTGTTTTATACAAATGACCCAATTTTTTTATTTGACTAATATTTATGAGTTGTTTTATACTGGAAGACCCATTTTTTGACTCAAAGTTGCGTGAAATAGACCCAAGTAGAGGATCGGTCAATTTTTGACCCCTAGTTGTGTTATTTTATTTTATTTTTTTTACTGAGATGTTTTAGGGTTTAGAGGTTTATCCTGGATTGATGGTCAGTCAATCACAGGGTACAGACGCAAATGGACAAAATTGTTGCTGCCTATTTGTTAATGGAAGAAAATAATAAGTAACTCTCCTTCATTCCTACGGTCCATGTTTTGTGTCGTACACACCACTAACGGCCACCAATTTTGTCCATGTGTTTCTAAACTTAAAAAAAAAAAACATTGACTCTCACAGGCATGGACAATTTAGAGCAGGGGTAGCCAAGTTCGGTCCTCGAGAGCCCATATCCAGCCTGTTTTCCATGTCTCCCTCCTAATGATCAGCTAATCAGCAAGCTTTGCAGAAGCCTGATAACGATCCTGATCATGAATCGGGTGTGTTAGTGGAGAGAAACATGGAAAACAGAAAACCGAACTTGGCCACCCCTGATTTAGAGTATTCCATGAAGCTAACGTAATGCAGAAGGAAACCAGCGTTTTTCCTGTTTTGAAATGAAGTGTTGAACAAGAAAGTGTCTTACCGCCAACGACGGCAAGCAGGATCCCAAAGGTGAGCAGTGCGTAGAGCTTCATGATGTCCACTCAGAGATGTGCATCCCCGCCGTGGTATTTAAGCCATATGAAGGCAGCCTCCTCTGAAGAAGGCGGAAACATTTGACGACTTGACGCGCGTCAAGTAGTCATGGGATGGAGAAGGCCGCGTTTCAAGTTGAAGCATCACAGCGCCTCAGGAACTACTCGAACTTTGGCCTGAAAGTTTCACTTCCACACACATCCTCCCAGCAAAAAACAAAAAAAAAACACCCACAGCAACAAAGCCCTGACTGCCCCCCAAAGAGGAAAACAGTCAAAATAGGCTTATTGCTTTCTTTTAACCTTGGCAGATGATGAAAAACATGTAGAGTATGTAAAGTCATCCAGATCTTGAGGTTTGGAAGAGCAAAAACAAATACAAGTCAAGTGCATTCTTTCACTTTTAATCATTCGCATTTTCTGTTATGTGGCCTTGTTGTGCTCACGCAGGACATGTCAGGTTTTCTCACATGAGCACAACTGATGATCCGGTCACAATCAGATTTTCTAATTTTATATATATATATATATTAGTGTTGTTCCGATACCGATACTGCTACTGGCAGAGGTGCCGATACTGCATTAAAATAGTGGTATCGGTATCGATGAGTACTCACAAGTACAATGCCGATACCATTAATTCCAATGCTAATATAGAATTTTGGAAATTTAATTTTTTTATCAATTGCAAACTCCCTATTTCTGAGTTGAATCGATACTTGTACTTATACTAGTTTTGTTTTGTTTTTTAAACTCAAGTATCTGCACTTTTGCCCGAGTACAGAATGCGAGTACTTTTCCACGGCTGTTTATTATTGAATATAACAACAACAGCTTTCACATCCTTATTCTTGCGGATCCTTTCAGGACTCATGAGCGTGGCTTGGTCATGCAAAGCCTCAAGAAAAATCAAGCTCATGACTTCAAACAAGGACCTTCAGATAACTCACAAGGCAACCCTTTTCCCAATTTGAAGGAGTCACATGGTTTGGACAATAACACAATTGTACACACGGGCAGCTGCCAGTCATTTATTTAGGCTCAATGACAATGCAGAGAGAACAAAGAAGGAAGCGGGAGTCAACCCAGGGCCTTTGCTCAGGCCTCGATTGTGAGTGTGACCTCGCCCTGCACCTGCCTGAGAGCGGGACAGTCCAGGGTGGCGATCACACTGCTGGTACCCGCTCTCTGTGGGGTGAAGTACTCGCTCCAGGTGAAAGACGAGCCTCCGGTGATCAGCCTGGCGGCGAGACAGCACAGGTGGGAAGTAGGAGGTCAAACATTGCAAGTACGTAAACAACTTGCAAGTCTTGAACTTTAAGTTTCAACAATGCGTGTGAAAAAGCAAGCAAGTCAAGTCATCACTTGCATGGATGTATACAGTATACAGTATAACGGTTGATCCAGTTTCCAGGTTTTAAAGAGGAAGTCAACCCAAAATTATTTTTTTGACAATGGCAAAATGGCCGCCCCATGAGATGGATAAAAATGGCTGAATTTTTCTTCATAACTCATATTCTACAAATGTAATATTAATCAGAATGTCATGTTTAGACTAGTGAGGTTATATATAACATATTGTCAAAAAATATTTAATTAAGGTTGACTTCCACTTTAAAAGCAATATTCCGTAGAACGGGCACAAAGATCAAATTCCAGCACAATGGAACAACAGAATCCTGTCGTGCTCATCTCACCTGTAGTATTTGGTCTTGGGAAGCATGAGTCCGGCGCCTTCCATGCGAACGTTGACATCTTCCAAGCTGCTGCTGAAGGGGTTGGTAAACTCCACCGTCGCCATCATCTCCTCGCTCACTTTCCCGGGGCCCGTCACCTGACGCCAGGCAGATACACCATATGGGCACGCGGGCCATTTGAAGGTAACGCAGACGGGCCTTCGGCGGGCACCTTGACGACGAGTTGGGGATTGCGCAGGCGGATGACTTTCATGGCGCTGACGATCTGTCCCGTCTCGGTGACCTTCCCCGTGACGATGAAGTGCAGGTTTGACTGCTCCACCAGCGACTTCATGTACTGCTTGGCCTCCACGCTCACAGACTCTTTCGCACCTGCCCACAGCACAACGGCGAGCCCGGAACCCGCCACCGGGGGAGGGGTTACTGTTAATGCCGCATCGGTGCTTGAAAGTGCGGGGTCCCCACGTCACCTCGGCCCCCACAGACTTACAGCCATCGGGACCGATCTTGACAGAGGGGGTTTCAAACAGGAACTCGGAACTGAAGACGCCCGTGTAGTAGACCACGCTGCCGCTGACGTACGCTTCCACAGTCCGCCGACTGCTGCTTCGATTGACCAATTTCAGATTCAACTCAAAGTCATCGCCTACGCTGACTTCCACGTTGGACAGCAGCAAGTCGACTTCGGCCGCAGGCAGGTCTGACGTCAATCGTTTACAGCTGTACGCCTCCGCCTTCTCCAGGGCGGTGCGCTCTTCGGCGCTGCCTTCAAATCGTTTCACAGGACATCAATCCATTTTTGATTTGGGAAAACAGTGGCGGCTTCTCACCCACCTTCAGGGAACTTGTACCGATCAGTGATGTCACGGCGGCTCCACCCGCCGGGAGCTTTGGTCAAAACCATGCGGCCGATGTGGCTGCGATTCACCCTGACCGGCACCATGCTGCCGTCCTTCCGCCGGGAATAAAACACCATGTCACTGTTCACCTGCAGGCGGGCCGGCAGAACAGAGAGCATCAAAGCGGTTAGCAAATTTTGCTAAGCTAACGTCTTCCAACTTACTGCTCTTTTCCTGCCAACAACGTTAATTAACGTTAACGGAAATCACAACAAGTACTGCCAATAACGTTAATTGACGTCAACTACATTTGTTTTTTGTTTTTTTATCAATGGACAGCTTCATGAATGAGCTGAAAAAAATAAAATAAAAATAAAAAAAACACCCACTAACTTTGGCCATCAGATGGCAGCATTGTATCTCTTTACAAAGGGCTCCCGTGGATCGCATGACTTACGTTTTCAAGGATGTCATGAATGAGCAAAAACACATTAAATCTAACTCACAGAGCATCATTAAACAAAAAATATTAGTGCCTAAGTCACTGTTGTTCAGAAAATGTATCTTTTCACAAAAAGCTTGTTTTCTCCTTATTTTTTCCATTATAGCTTGGTGTCAATCAAATGACCTATTTTCTAATGGTGATTACTAAAGAACGGAATAGGGCAGAATCATATTTTTTTTTTCTAATGAGAGAATGGAAGCCAGTTTTTCACATGCTAACCAACTATGTTTATGTAGTCATAGCACAAAATATTCTGTGTTACTTGAAAGATGATTTAAAATGCTTGAAATCTGCTGACACTTCAGGGGTTGACTTTTTGGATAACGTTTGGAAGTAAAAGAGTTTTTTTTTTTAAAGACCGCTCACTTTTGTTGCCAGTTGTGATGTTTTTGTGTGGTTGCTGTGCCATTTTATATTTCCAATGTAAAAAGTAAAAGCTTGGGAAACTCTGAAACGGACCCACCTCGGCAAATACAAAGGGGGCGTCAAAGGGGAAGCAGATTTCACCATGTTTGATGGCGTGGACGGATGCCGGGCCGCATCGGTACAAGCCTTCAAGGAAAAGCGTGTTTGTTGTATCATCATTTCTCAAGCGTGAGGCAACTTTTGCCAATGTGCACATTTACCGTCGCTGGTCTCCTGCGGTGTCGCGTCCACCACCTGCCAGCCTCCGAAGACGGGCGGGAGGTCCGGTCTGGACATGTAGCACTCGTTCCAGCAGTGATAGTTCCTGGTCAGATCAAACTTGAGCTGATCACAATTTGTTATCACATCGATTTAGCTACACAACGCGCTTGTGCTCAAAGAGCTGAATACTTCCCAAAAGCAAACGGTAGATGTTGCCATCTTCCCAAATTCTTTGTCAAAGGTCTTTGACAGGATTCAATAACTAAAACAGTGAGGAAAGGATCGTGACGCACTGCACCTTTGTGGCTAACACACAGTTGAATGCACCGTAGCATTACAGCTAACCATTTGGACTCAAATGTATTTTGAGGCGGCAATTATTAGACCGAGCAGGCTAGCCCAAAAGTGCAATCAGGAGTGGATAAACATTACTACTGGTGCGCTGAATTGTCTTACTGGTGAAAACAAATAGTGTAGCACTACAAAATGGATATCAAGGACTACTTTGGATATGTGCAAAGGGTCCGAATGGTACTACAAGCTCCACCCCAATTTGAGAAGGGAAAAGCCGACGAAGAGGAAGTAGAGCTACCAGATGGAGTCCCTGGTCCGGCTGCGATCTATCCGGCCGTTTTCATCCAGGATGATGTCAGACTTCAGATTCCCGTCGTTGTCGTGGGCCGAGAAGTAGTTGGTGACCACTCGCGACGGAATGCCCAGGCAGCGCAGGACTGAAATCCCACACACGCACCATAAAATGGAGTGTTAATGGTCAGAGGGGGAATGTAATATTTTGGTAATATCGTATCGCAATGTTTGGATATTGTTCCATCCCTAATGATGAGTGAGTTGTGTGTCTGTGAAGGACTTTGAGTTTAATGGGCGCACTCGAAAAGAGTCACTTTACAACACTCCGGTGGAGTTGATTGGAACTGTGTGACTGAAATTGAGCGTGCACTGACAGGTGTTGAAGACTGCGGCGTACACCCAGCACTGCGCATAGCACACGGGTATCTTGCTGCTTGCATAGGCGAGGAGGATTTCCGTGCTGCCGGTCCAAGCGGTGGGCGCCACTCCGTAGGTGTAGTCGCCGCTCCAGTTCCCCACCAACACGCCGTTGTCGTCGCGAGCGTCCAGCTGCATCCCAGGGCAAATAATAATGTGTCGTTTTCAAGCACCAGACTTCGTGTCAAACATGATACGGGCAAAGGTTGATTTGAAACCGTTACAAGCATGCTCACCATGGCGGAGGCCCTTCTGGCCACCTTGATGGGGTCCCCTCGGTTGATGAGGGGCATCTCAGACCTGTCCATGATGTACAGGCACGCATCTAGAACGCCGTAGTTAAACTACACACACAGAAGAAAGAAGGAAAACAACAACAGGCGTGGGAGGACATTCTTGCGCAAGCTCCACATTTGATCTTTAAAAAGGGACAGATGGGTCACGTGTTCAGAGATGGGTACAAGTGTCTACAAAAAAAAACTAAACAAGAACAAATATTAAGCAAAGATTGTGTATCTGTAAAAGGTGTTAATTTGTGGAATAATTTGGGAATTTATCTAAAAAAAAATGTGACTCACTTATGGAGTTTAAAAAAATGTTTAAAAGTAAAGTTAAAAAAAAAAATACTTATGTCAGACCAGAGTATGAAAAAAAAGTCAACGTGGGGCTAAAATTAGGGTCCAACCGATATGGATTTCGCCAATTTCGATATTTGGCAAAAGAATTCAGATAACCGACTAACCCACCAATTATTTAAAAAAATATATATATATATAATGAGTTAAATAACTGAAGAAACTGATACATTTATATATGGCTAGAAGTCAGCAATGTTTCAAATCAAGTAAAGAAATCAAATATTTTACTTTTGACATGAGAAATGAAGGACACTTTAAAATCTGATCATTTAAGCCAATCCCGATCATCGAAAAACCGAATCCTCACTACACAAATATATTACCTGTATTTCAACTATTAGAAAAAAAAATATTAAATAAAATAATACAGCATTGTTAAATGGATATGTGAAGCTGCTTCTTTGACTCTTTAACTCAAAATAACCCCAATTAATAATTAAAAAACATTTTTTTTAATGAATATGTTAATTCACTATATTTATTTTAATACTAAAACAATTCATGCTCAATTTCTAAACATATTTTTATTCATTAATTTATAATCAATTAGATTATTTGATAATTTTTTGCCAGCCATCTCTGTACCAATGAGGTATGAAATATTTGTGGAGCACCTGTCCGTAGTTCCAGTGTCTCTCGGCGACGTCGTCATGGGAGCCGTGGTAGATGATTCCCGTCTCGGTCATCACGCACTCCTCCCGCTCCACGTGGTCGTTCAGGAACACCGTATCGGCTGAGGGAGGGCCACATGATCATGCTCATGGGAAAAACTCCTCAGATGTTCTCAAAGGTGGCCTCTTTTACAGGGTGACAAAATGCCTTGCCACCCCTGTTGCCAATTAATCTATCTATACTGCATTCAAAATTAGATCATAATGTCTCCATAATGCACTCTGCATCTAGTGCATTTGAACTTCTCACATCTCACACACTACGAAACGCACTCGTACACACTAAAAATGCTCTCATGCATACTCTTGTTCAAATGTGCAACTAAAACAATCTTACATACACTGAATTTTTTTCCCCTTTCATATGTTACTGAGACCCTGTCTCACACATTACTTGAAACTAGAGTTGTCAAAATTAATCGATTAATTGACAAGTAATCGATGATCAAATTAATCGACAACTATTTTAATAATTTAGTAATCATTTGGAGACATTTTTAATCTAAAAGTGTCCAAATCATCTGATTTCAGCATAATTGCCCACTGATTTTTGTAGTCCTTCATGAAAGAAGACTGATTTTCTTCTGTGTTTAAAATACGACATTTGCAAACATTTGTTTTTACTTTGGAAAACAATGACCAAACCGGTAACATACCCAACCTTTTTTTTTAATCACTATAACATATAAAACGTATGAAATAATGACCAATCACTGGTCAATAAACAGTAACCAGGGGGAAAATGGTTTTGTAATAGCTTTAATGTAAAATTAAAATGAATCAGATTAGTTGATTAATCGATTGAATAATTGAAAGATTAATCGATTCCAAATATATTCAATAGTGACAGCACTGCTTGAAACACCCTCACAAACTAATGAAACACCTACTAAAAAACTCTCACACAAACAAAATTCTGTGACACTTTCACAACTAAAACATTCAGCCAACAGAAACGCTCTCACACACAACTGAAAAGCTCTCAGGCACCTAACTGAAATGCTCTCAGGCACCTAACTGAAATGCTCTCACACACTACTTTGACAATTTTCTCCTGTACACTCCAGAAACACTTACACGAGCTACTGAAATTTGTTTCACTCAAATTCCCCAGGCTCTTTAACACTCACTACTGAAACTCTCTCATTCATACATTTGAAAGCTCTCACAGTCACAACTGAAATGCTCTCATAAACACTTTTTTTTGCTGAAATACCAAACCGTAACATTTCAGCACACTATTTGGCTATATTACGAGCATATTTCAGTATGATATGTGAGATGTTTTGAATTTCAAGTGTGAGAGGGTTTCAGTAGTGTCTGTGAGGCGAAGGTACGGGAGCGGGCTGAACTCACCCTTCACCCAGGGGTTGAAGAGAACATAGACGTAACGGCTCTTATCCTGCTTGGTCCTGCGGATGCCGTACGGGGTTGCCACGGCGACGTACATCTGGTACTTGCCCACGATGCAGTTGGCGGCGGGCGTGACGCCCATGGAGAGCACGTTGTCCGAGGTGTTGATGACGCGGCCCGGCCACGAGGTCTGCTTGTCTTCGGTGGGGAAGACGGGAACGTAGGTGTTCTTGCTGTACTGAGGACTGGGACCTAGGGGGGCGAATTCTTATAAGAGGGTGTGCACACTTGTGCAAACATGGTTCAGATCGCTTACTGAAAATATTTTTTTGAAAATTCCATTTAATATTGAAATCATCTGTCTTGTATTTTTATATCCCAGAAATCTAATTACAAAGGGGTGTGTAGACTTTTTATATCAGCTGTAGTTGCGCGTTGGCTCACCGATGACAAATTCCAGGGCAAACTTGTCCTTGTTTGGTTTGTACGGGCGGTTGAAGGTGATGTTGACCTGGAACTCTTGTCCTCGACGGACGACCAGGTTGTCGCAATTGTACAGCGACGTGTGGTGGAGGATCTTGTTGCTCTCGTCTCGTTTCCTCATCAGGTCCACATCCCAGATGTCCAGGAACTCTGGTCACACACATTTTCATTCTTGCGCTCCCACCAAACACACTTTTGATTTGTGAACAAGTTTGTGTCTTTCTTAAACATTATTGTCATGCAACATGTCAGTCAGTTGTCAATTGTTTCATTTTATAAACTGTGACAATTTTTTGGCGTAACATTGCAAAAGTAAATAAAATTACTTACATATTAAATCCAATTAAATCAATATTATTTGTTGATTGTTTTAAAATGTTAAAATTGAAGATGTAATCCACATTTTTCATAGAAACGTATGCAAAATTGAGTCTTTGATTTAAAAAAAAAATATAAAAAATCTTGATTCTGAAAAGAAACTAAAGCTGTTCTGACAAACCTGTTGGGGTGTACTACTTATTTATGTTGAGCACTGTAGCTTTATGAGTATTTAGGTAACTTTTAGCGAGTATTCAAGAATATCTCAAAGTATTTAGGTTATTTTTACTGAGTATCTCAGGTGATTTCATAGTATTTAGGTAACTTTGAGTAAGCATTCCAGTACATCTAGGAATATTTGGATGACTTGTAGGTGGTATTTCAATAGCTTTAAAACTATTTAGGTTATTTTTGGAGAGTATTTCAATGGATTTAAGGTAACTCTTCAGAAGTATTTGTATACATCTAGAAGTGTTTATGAAAATACAGTAGATGAATCTCTGACATGATCTAGATATTAAAAAAAAAAAAAAAAAAAAAAAAAGGTCTGCGATTTGATTTAAAAAAAAAAACAATTCTTTCTTGGGAGCGGTACAATTTGATTGGATATGATAATTGTTTCCACAATGCAATAAAGTTTGTTGATGTAGCTGTTAATCAATTAAGTCTGTCTTACAATATTTTCAAACATGTAAAGCGCCACTTTGCTGGATGCTACTTTTGAACAGTCAAGTGAAAGAAAAAGTGTGACAAGCACTGAAAATATAGCGCAAGGCCGGATCTGGTGGATGTGGCAGCACAACGACTATCAAGTTTCATGTTTGGGCGACGATTAGCCATGCTAGTTAACAGCTGTCAATCCTGCCCGCGTATCTGTCTGCGCAGCCGTCTGACAAAAAGCCCGAGTGTGATGAGATGGCAGGTTGCCCGGAAGTGAGCAGAGTTCATCCTGTGCGCCTGTCAATCATGCTGTCACTCAACTTTCAATCTTAAGCACAAACCCCAGCATGGATGCTTCAAGATAACAACTTGTGCAAAAATAGCCACCCTCTCTATTGAAGGACAAGTACAGATATCGGTTTAAAAAATAAAGACTCTAATAAAAGTAGAACTGCTGAGTCAACTTTTTTTTTTTTTTTAAATAAAAATGCACACTGTTTTCTTTTCTACTTGTAGCCCTTTAAGATATTCTGATAAAAGTATGGAAGCGTATTGCATTCACTTGAAAAAAAAAAAAAAAAAAAAAATCTCCTGTTTTTCGGACTAATTTTTTGGGGAGCTTTGGGGAGGGTTTTTTTGAGTATTTTTTTTTTAATTTTCTGTTTTACTGAATTTTTTTTTTTTCTGTTTTACTGATTTTTTTCTGTCATAAAAAAAGTATTTTGAAAAAAAGGGAAAAATATTCAGAAAAATAGGAGGAAAAAATACTCAGAAAAACAGGGGAAAATATTATTCAAAAAAACAGAAAAAAATTCCAAAAAACAGAGCACCAACTTCTATTTTTCAGAGTATTTCTTTTTTTTTTTTTTTTACCTCTGGACTCCAAGTGAATCGTGACCTGTGAATCGTGATACGAATCGAATCGTCAGGTACTAGGCAATTCACACCCCTAATTATTATTATAATTATTATTTTTTTATTTTTTTATGAAAACAATTCCAGAGTTAAAGTTACCAAGGTGGTACTTGGTGTCAAAATTTGGAGACCGTCTCTCGTAAAAAAGATAACAACAAGCCTTAAAAATTGCCGACTACAATATGTCAGTGAGCAAAGGATCAAGTGCAGTAAGGCAATTTTCACACATGATTATTTGCCACCAGCTCCAAAGCTAGCGTCCGCCTCACCAGTCAAAGGTGGAAGTCCTCTCGGGCCGACTGCTCCAAACAGCTCAAACTCGGGGACGTCTGATTCGTCCGAGTTGGAGTTGGCGGCAGGACCGGCGGTGCGGCCTCGGCTGCTCGCCTTAGGATGGATTCCAGTGGGAGCAGGAGGGGCGGAAGAGGGGCTGGTGGTGGTGTCAGATGGACCGGACATGTCGGTGATGCTTCACTCAGTGAGGACTGGAAGAGAGGAGAGTGACGTCATCGCTCCGACCACAGGATACATTTTCTTTATCAATAGTTCTTATATTTTTCTCCCAAATTTGGTTAGTTCAACCTTTTGCTTATTCATGAAAGTTCGGCCAATCAATAGGCTAGCTAAGTAAGAACCATCATAATTATGTGTCGGCCTAACAGTGGATGAAGTTGACAAGCCAAAATACACGCAAGTACACAGACACACACACATACACACCAAGATTATTTTAGTTAATGAAACCTAACGCAAAAACTAAAACTAAAATTCAAAAAACAATTTTGTTAACGAAATAAAATAAAAACGAAAAAGATTTTTCAAAAATGATAACTAACTGAAACTACATTTTATGTTTATAAAACTAACTATAAATATAATTATTGCGAAAATGTCCTTTATTTTTAGTCTTTGCTAATTAATTTAATACATGAGCCTTTGGGGATGATTATAAATATGATTTTAATTATATTTACTTAAGGATGTTTGAAAATGTGTCGCACAGATGTGACATCATCTAGCAGCAGCCAATAGAAAAGTACCTTCAGATGACGTCACTTCTAGGTGACAATTTTTGTGTTTATGACTTTTGGCTTGATGGCTCGGCTCGCCTGCTTTTTCATTTAACTCAGCCAAAATGCAACGCTAGGTAAGAAATACGTTTACTTTATTCATTTTACCATAGTGTTTATTAAATGTAATGCACTTTTTCTATTAAAAAAAACTAATACTGAAACTAAAGCTAAACTAGAATTAAGCCTTTTTTAAATAACTAAAACTAACAAAAACATAAATAAAAAACCCACAGAACCACCCTGAAAACTAATTAAAACTACTTAAATTATTTTAAAAACAATACTCAAAATGAAAACAATTCCGCAACTACAATAAACCTGACACAAACACACACTGAAAACTTTGTGTCCCAAAATGCTTGTGAGCACTGGCAATACAGCCGAGCCAAATCAGGGACGTGAGTGTGCTGTTTGCTGTCTTGCTTGTACATCGTTTGCCTGCATACACGCTCAAATCAATGCTTGGCATTCACTCCAGTGGCACACATGTTGGCAATTACCCTCACTGACTCACTCGTGCATATTCAACCAAGACAAATGAACTCTCCACATCTGACTGCATACTCAACAAACTACAAAGTCTTTCGCACTTAGAATTCATCTGAATTCACAACAAAGAAAAAGTGATATTTGCTGCGGAGTGAGGGTGGAAGCAAGTCGAGTCCTCCATTGCTACATTTCAACCAACTTGAGGTAATCCTGACTTTATTAAAGAGGAAGTCAACCCCCCCCATTTTTTTTTTTTTTTACAATAATATGCTCTGTGCAGCCCCACTAGTCTAAATAGGTATTTTGGTCAATATTGCGTAAGTGGAATTAAGCAGCAAAATCCAGCAATTTTTATCAATATCAGAAAGCGGCCATTCTGCAACTTGCTGTCGAGTGAAAATGACATCACAGTTGCTCAGGTCTCAGGTAAACAACCAATCACAGCTCAGCTTCAGAAAACAGGTGAGCTGTTACCTGAGCCCTGAGCAACTGTGATGTCCTCTTTAGTCGACAGCAAGTGGCAAAATGGCCGCCCCTGAAGTGGATAAAAACGGCTGGATTTTGCTTCTTAACGCATATTTCATAAATGTTATATTAGGTATGTCAGGGGATTAAAATTTTTAATCGGAATTAATCGCATGACTTAAATAGTTAACTGATAATAAATCCCATGTTTTACATCTATTCTAAATGCACAATAAAATATTTTTTCTAACTTTTCATACTCTTAATAATAATAATAATAATAATAATAATAACAATAATGCATTATATTTATAGGCGCCTTTTTGATACTCAAGGACATTGTACAATTTAAAAACGATTTAATTAAAAACACTTAAAAATATATTAACATAAAAGTGGAAAAAATGTTGAAGCAATAGAAATATGGCTGCATCTTTCAGTCATTGATACAGGAATTTCATAATAATTCATAAACTTGACGTAAAGTAAAAAAATATGTACTGTACTGTAAAATGACATAATGCCATAATTGCATTTGTAAGACATTGGTGACAGGTCAGTGCATTTTTTCTTTTCTATAAACCGCTACCTAATCTTTAACATGAAGTAAAATTGTAAAATACATCTTGCCCCCAGTCCCCACAAATATATGCATTATTATTAAATTTATTACTGCTAAATTTTGTAGTGGGCGTGAATTGCGACTGGAATTCCCCCCATTGCAGTCTTTTCAAGTAAGGAGCGGTCATTATTAATCAAAAATTAGTGGTGTTAAAGGAACTTTAAATTATCTAAAAATTAACGCACTAATTTTGACACCCCTATGTAATATTAATCAGAATGTCATGTTTTGACTAGTGGGGTCTAGCATATTACTGTCAAGAAATATTTAACGCTGACTTCACTTTAAGCAAGTCAGGACATTTCCAACCAAGTCCAGTCATTTGACCAATAGATTGCGCTGCTTCAACGGTACAATTTCTGCTTTTTGCAAGCCATTGCGCAATCTTAGGTGAAGCTGGTTGCTTGCTGCCTCACTTTCCTGCTTAACCCATCAGTATGTATGCAGTCAGTTACAGTTTGTGTTAAAGCCAACAATGTGTCCTGTACACGGAAAACAAGGTGTATGCGACAGGGCAGGTGCTGAAAATGTTTTTCTTTCAAAAAGTGACAACTGGAATGCCAAGTCCCATCTGGAGTCTGTCAAAGGCTGTTTGCGCAAAGATGGTTGTGACACATCCTCAGTGGCACACCCAACGCTCAAATGCAACAATAATCCTAAATAACAAACACTTTGTCAAACAAACCACACATGCAGACATTTTCGCAACAAATGGACAAGTTGACATGACGAGGGGGGATTGAAAGTGGTTCTCACCGACAAGTTTGCAACGGCTCTCCAAGTGTGGATTGGACGCACCTTGGTGAAAGACTGAAAGCTTCCGCCTGCCCCGTCAGACTCTTCTGCTTAAATAGTCCACGGAGTTTTCGTATCGGTGGGAGTTATTCCACTGGTGGGCAGGACCCTGCAGTTGGGTGGGACCCTGCTGTGTGAACGCACCCAGTCCACTCTTGAGAAGCGCATGTGGAATCTGAGATCTTGGTACTGCTTCACCTCAGCTGGAAAAAAAAAGGAAAGCCATAATCAACACCAGTTTGTCTCACATTCCTTTGATGCAAGAAAGCTGAGGGCAAAGTGACCCACGATCGTTCCATGCAGCCCTCTTCACTGGCCACAAGACAAAACATTTCCTCATCCTTCCTCTGTTCACAGGAAGCGCTTGACTTGTTGACAGGGCATCCGTCACTCTAATTTTAACCAGACCGCTTATGTGCACGGTTCGTCCTGTTTGGGATCGAATGAAGCTGAAAGAGAGGAAAAACTTGTGAGCACGTGTGTGTCATGTTCGAAGGTGCAATCGCAGTGGACTTTTAGCTCACCTACGCATCTCACCTTGGGACTCGTTCATTGCTTTGGTCCGAACCCTTCTCGTCAATGGATGACATGGCAAAAATAAATAAATAAATAAATAAATATATATATATATATATGGGAAAAGGAGTTATTAATCAATTCATGGGTTTATGAATCAATATCAGGCTCAAAAAGGAAATACAGTAGTCGTTTTTTTTTTTTGTTTTTTTTTTTTATATTGGCCTATAACTCATCCAGAATGTCGACATGTCACTGTGGAGAGATGTTTCGAACGTTCCAAAAGATTGATTCTATTTCTGAATCATTTGTTCCAAATGATTCAATCGTTTTAATGTTCCGTTTCTGCCATCCCTAGTTAACACAAATAAGGTATAGCGCGCATTTGCAGCCACAAAGTAGGTGACTATAAACAGAGTTGTGGAATTCAGCAGGTCGAGAAAATAAAAACCCTGCCACAGATTGCATTTAGTCACAGGTGCCTCTACTCAACTGGCAGGTGAACAAACTCGTTTCCACCTGCTGAGTAGAAACAATATTCACAAGACTGGGTCCTTCGAAGGGCCGTCGGTCAATGCGCTAACGACAAGTATTGACAATCCATTATAAAAGTCCGTGAGTGTTGTCTAGTCGCGACAAATTCGGCCTTGTGAATTTGGACACAGGGTATTTCAAGGCTTGTTGCGAGTAGTGACGGGAGCCAAAGGCTGGCGTTTTATTGACATTAGCTTCTCAGGGCTTAACAGCAACTCTTCCCTCTGCTGGAGGCTAACAGGCTAACTAAAATTTCCTCCTTTCGTCATAACAAAACCTTCCCACCCGGAACTCTCCCCTCGCCCCAACGTTCCGTGGATGAATTATGTTCCCATCACTACTTTTATTTTCTGGACCTGGATTCCCCAACCCTGAATAGAAATAAATTATACAGGCTCACGAATCAGCTCCATCATGAATTTCCAAATCATGTAGAACCTCAGCTGACCTGGCAGCAAAGACGTTCTGCCTCTGTCCACTAGATGGAAATATTGCAACACGCATGCCTCACCTGACAAGGATTTGACGGCGGAAGTGGCATGAAACGTCCCCCCCGTTGAACGTTTAATTGTTTTTGTTTTTTTTAAAAGAAGCCATCTCGCCATTAGCGCAGCGGGATACCTCCCTCGTCCACGCTGCTTGGAGCAAGAGAGCTCTGACAAGTAAATTAGGACTTTGGAGAAGACAACATAAACGTCTTCCTCCAAATGCACTTTTGATGCAAGAGTCCAAATCACTTGTGTGCAATCATTCCACAGATAATTAGGGAGGGAGCGCTGCAAACATGGAAAAGCACAATTGGCATGCAGCCTCCTTCAATTCTAAAAGATACATTTTTATTTATTTTAACATGTTTAAAACAACAACAATCTCAAGACACCTTCGTCTATCATTTCGTGACTGGAAGACGGATTGCAAAGAATGATTCATACACTTTTGAAGATGCTAAAAAAAATAAAATAAAATACATTTGAAGATGCTGGGTCAAATTGGCTGAAATAGTTTCCCAGCGCCATTGGAAGAGGATTTGACCCAGTATGTTGGTTCAAGATTAAAAAAAATAATAATAATACATAAAAATTAAAATAAAATAAAATAAAATAAAATAAAATAAAGACCTACCTGACCCATACTGATGACGAGTTACCACAAGTGTGTGACTAAAAATAACATGGTCAATGTGGTCAAAAATAACCCAATTAAGGGGTTAAAATGTCCACTACTTGTGTCAGCTTCACCCATTTTTATATTTTTTTTTTTTTGGGGGGGGGGGGGGGGTATTTTGTACAAAACAATTCAATTTGGGGGAGTTATTTTGTGCAAAAAAAAAAAAAAGTAGGGTCAAATTGACAACAAGTAGCAGTAGGTCCCTTTTCAGACCTCTTTTTGAAGGTGAAGACTTAGGTTTGAATTGGGTTATGGTTCAGGTTAGGGTACAGAATGGAAGTCCCCATGATGACACCAGGACAAACGTATGTGCTTTTGTGTGTGCGTTTGTCTGCAAAATAGAGAATGATTTTTCATCCAAAGTTTGTAGCAGCAAGTAGAAGAAATGATGTCAAAAGCCAGTGATGAGCATCCGTTTGCGCTCCTGCTTGCTGCCAGCATTAGTTGAAAGTCATGATTTACTCTCATTTGGAGCCTTTTAAGGTTCAGCGAGAGGCTTTTTGGATGTGGGCTGCAAATGAAAAGAAGAGAATACTTGGGCTGATTTGATTAGTGTGTCGTGTCTCATTTGAATAATGTACTTTCTTCCAGCCAACCCAGTCCTGCTCCTTTCAGCACTTGACCCGGGAAGGACACAAACGCCATTTTGCTTTAACTCCCCCATTAATATTTGATTGGATTTAAGATTTATTTTTGACTTGCTAATTAGTATGCTGAATGGGGCTTTTTTTTTTTCCCTTTTCAAATTTGGAATTTAAGTGTTGCTGGAGAAGAAATCAAGTTTCATTTGGAAGGAATGATCCATTTTGCAAAGCGCCACTCCCCATCCCCAGATAAACTACAGCAGTGAATTGGCAACTTTTTACATCAAGTGCTACCTAAAAACATCAGCGCTCCTAAAGGGTTCTTCAAAAACAGAAATTGTAACTGTAAGCGCCATTTCATTTGATTTAAAGTGAATGCCATTTGAGTTTAGATATTTATATTTTTGGCAATACATATGATTTAAATATTTGAATATTTTCTAAGTTGATTTTTTTTATGAAAGACGAATGACATTTTTTGTGTATATTTTCTGTATTGAATTACTTATAGAATGTTGCGATAGGGGGCGCAAATTCATTGTTGTTATTGTACACGAAGAAGAAATGTGATTCTGTACATTGTTGAAGAAGGAAATAAAAGATGGCAGCAGAAACACGGTCTTTTTACCGTGCTGTTGTCACGCGTAAAAAACAAGTTTCTATCAGCCATTAATCGAAGAGGTGGAGGAACCAAATGAAACAACGAACAATTCGCCTCTACATTAACATTGTCACAAATATGTCACAAAAATCCACAAATGTGTAACTGAAGTCACAAATGCGTATAAAGAATATATAAATGTGTGACTGAAGTCACAATGTGACATAAATCAGCAAATACGTACACTGATTTGTATGCGTAAACACATAGTTGAATGCGTATCTGACCTGTAAACACCGGGCCTCTTGATTGGCTGTATTTTTACATATGACCTGTCACAGTCCTGCCGTGCAGGAGTCACAAATATGTGTGGGGATTTGCAAACGCGTATATGGAAATACAGTATGTGTGTAGCTCGCTCCTACCACCAGGGGACGCTAGCGCCAATTAGCTCCGTTGTTGGCTGCAATCTAGGCCATAGACAGCGTTTGTTTTCTTGTCTTTCGGAGACCAGGGGCCTCTTCAGATTCTCGTCTTTGCCGAGGAAATTTACTTTCCTATCATATCCACTGATTTCTTAAGAACAGTCCATATTTAAGTCCGTGAACGTGAACCTAGTCGAGAAAGATGACCCGGAAGTACTTGGAAACACGTTCTCAACATCCTTTACGAAAGGATAATAGTCAATAATTCATATTTAAGGCAGTAGATATTTTGTCATGACCTGTAACTTTCCAGCTTTTGTCACTTTCAACTAATGCCGTGGCCCGGTCTTTACAGGGCAGATATGTATACTTATTCAACTATGTGTTTACACATACAAATCAGTCTACGCATTTGCCGATTTATGTCACATATTTGTGACTTCAGTCACACATTTGTGGATTCTTGTTACGTGTTTGTGACTTCAGTTACACATTTGTGACTTTGGTTACAGATACAAATATTTTTTTTACATATTTGTGAATCGGAATACGCATTTGTAAATAGTTTTGGTACAATAATGGTCCCATATCTGAAGGTTGGGGGTGGGGACATTTCTACAAACTGGATGGACCATGATAAGCTCAACAGCTTGCCTCCACCTCCACCCAGAGGCAACATTTAGGTCACATTAACCTGCCGAAACTGCTCACGGCACTGACATGAAGCCATTCAAGTGCCTTTGGAGTTGCTTTTCAAGCTAACATTAACAATGCTGCTCATGTTTGTCCAGTCATCCTTAGGACGACAGGTGGCAAACTCAAAGCGAGCGGGCCAGATGCAGATCTCGGTCCACGTTATTTTATGTAGCCCACCAAAGTCGTTATTTTTCCTTGGCTTGCGTTCAAAACTAGTTAGGGTTCCACACTAAATATACTACCGGTAAGTAAAGAACAAGACGTACAACTGCTGTGTGCTCTAACAAAAATCTAACATCCAAATCCACATGCTGGAATTAGCTCAGCCAGGAAGAAATGCAGCACAAAATGAAGAGAAAAGGCTGTTGGGAGTTTTATGGAACAGATCTTAGAACTGGATGTAAATGTAGGTCAGTGCAAGTTGCAATTGTGTTTAAAGAAAGCAGAGCAGAAAAGGCCTCGCCAGCCATGACCGTCCACCAGGAAATAAAAATAGGGCTTTTACAAGTTTTGATTAAAATATGCATATTGTTTTCAGTGATTCAAAAGGCTATCGAGGACTAAAGAACACTATTATGTTTACAACACGTGACCAGGTTATTGGATTATTTTTTTAGGGTTAGACGGTCAGCCAGAGTGATTATGTAAGACCAAATCATCGGATCGGTTTTCCAAATCCCGTCAGCTTCATGCTTGAGCGTTGATTCGTTGGTCTTGGCTGTTCCTGAAAAGGCAGAGAAATCGGAGAGAGGAGAGCGCGCTGCAGATGATGAATCCCCCTCTGGATGTCATCCTTTCCGGTTGAGTGCGTCCAGTGGGCCAAAGCCAGGTCCTGGAATCTAGCTAATGAGACACACACCCTCGAGGACACCGAGCAGCCCATTGGTGGAGCGTCTGGCAGCGACTGAGATGATTGGCTGACACAGCAGCTGTCGGGGAGTGTTGCACATCAAGCTTGCAGCTTTCATGAGCAAGAATAGCAACTTTTTTTTCTTTTTTTTTAACCACTGAAACGCTTAAGAAGGCCAAAAGATGTCCAGTACAACCATGCAGTATTAAAAAAAAAAAAACATAAAGAAATGAAAATTTGACAGTTTCAATATCCCTGACTGAAACGGCGCATATTACGGCGTATGCTTGTTTAAATGCTTACAACCTTTTGACACTAATTACTGAATCTAAAAAAAAAGTACTTCTCACCTTGACCAACATTAAAATGCAGTAGAACTAAATACAAAACATATAAAATATGTATATGTTTTTTTTTCTTTAAAAAAAAAGTAAATAAAATTGTATCCAAGAAAAAAAAAAGTTTAAAAAGATCTAATACAAATGGCTAACAACTTCACTACAACTGAACTGTATAACAATATTGACAGATTGTCCGTCAGGTGGAATACGCATTTTAATGACAAAACACTCGATGAATGCTCACTCCAAATGACGTTTCTGTATAAAGTGTTCCCTCGCTATAATGCGGTTCACTTTCCACGGCCTTGCTGTTTCACAGATTTTTTTGTGTGTGCAATTTTGCATGCATTTTTTATTTTACAGTAATGTACCCATTTTATAAAAATAAAAGGTTTGAACATTGAGAATGTTTAAACGAGAGAAATGTGACAAAATGTTACTGGCAATACCTGGATGAGAAAAGTGTATAAACTGTGTGGTGATGTGTTTTAGAGCCTTAAAATGTTTATAATAAATGTAAAACATAAACCTAACTACTTCTCGGATTTCATTTATTGCAATGATTTTTTTGGAACCTAACCGAAGGTGAAAAACAAGGGTACACTGTACAGTATTTTTTGTTTACACCTGTATGTACACATCCATATTTGACTTTTCTATTAGAGCGATGGCCTGTCAAATGAAGCTCCTCCCCCACACTAAACATAGTTCCGTGGCAAAGCCGTGCTTTCTCACAAATACCGTCCTTCACTTTGTGATCATTTGTGTGGTTGAATGAGTAATAACATCTCATGCGAGAAAGGCACCCTTGCTTTGATCTCTTACGCTGCCGACAAATAAATAATAAAGACCTATCTATAGATGTTATTTATTCAGGGCGATATCTGAACAGACAATGAGCACAACTTGCTGACATGAATAAAACAGCATTTGCTGCGATGTGCCAAAGTCGCGACCTCTCATCCGGAACGTCCTGCGTATATTTCCAGCATGACTGCTTTGAACCGCAAGTGTGAAGAATTCCTTTGCAATGTCCCAGATTGTGGCGATTATTCAGACGGGCACGAAAACGAGCCCCCACTGACCTGACCTGACCTGACGGCACGTGTTGAAACCTTCTGACACGTGATGGAGGTTGTGAGCTTGAGCAACGTTGAGCTTCTCCCTGGGCTCCTTGGAACCATGACGGGAGGGGGCAGGAGTTCAGCTGGAGGTCAGGTTGTACGATGAGCATTTGATGTCCCGCTCAAGCGCCCTTTGATCAGCTCATGGTGGCAGATGCCTGCGGGGGCTAAAGAGGAGCGAGCGTGGGCGGACGCTCCGACCAACTGGGAGAACCGGGTCACTGAGTCAGTGTGCATCATTGTGTTTTGCCTAAATAATCTAAACTCGCCAGTTTGTCCGAATGGGTCAGGAGTTCGTTGTACAGCACCTAGCGAAAAATAAGATCTCACGTTGGCTCCATTACATTCATGAAAGTTGGATGGATGGAGGTGAGGAGAAGATGAAGTATTAAATATTCATTGCATGGGGCATAAATACTACTTGTGCTTTGGCCAAGGTGCATAGTGTCTGTTAACATTTTTAAAATAGATTTCCCTTTTGGGAGAACAATCTATACAAGAGATGGAGAATTTTTCTCCCAAACAGTCAGAATCTGTACTACTGGCACTGAGTAATGGAAGTTTGAATACAAAAAAAGGGACGGATTTTATGTTCATCTAATCATATTTCACAATATCTTCCTTGAAAATGAATGTAGAATGGTGATTAGGACTTGAAAATAGTACAGGATCAAAGCTCGAAGTCTTCCCTAACTTCAGTTCAAGTTTAACAATAATACTACAGAAAAGCTATTCTAGCCATAGTTGAGAGCCTATATCCACATTTAGACATCATTCTGACATGAAATAAAAGCAAGCGCAACAAAGAGATATGCCCCTTTTTGGAGCTTTGATCTTCTGTGTCATTAGCTGGCTTTAGGGGGAAAAAAACAAGCAAAACAAAAACCAAGCAAGATTTCAACGTATTCAGAATCTTATTGGCTGTTCAAAATGTCAATCATGATTGAATTTGTATTTTATTTTTATTATTATTATTAATTCAATCTCTGGTGTAATAACCTTATTTTTTGATTAATTGTAATTGATTGACGTAATTTAACGTTTATGGCGGCATACGTCGTGATTTTACTGATCGTTATTCAACGTTTTTGGCGGTCAAAGAGTTAAACATAGAAGGCGAAAACATCCCTAATGAAAATTAAATTGCACTAAGAAACTAGCCACTAGAGGGTGCGAGAACTGTACAAATGGAAATCAACCTGACTTTTTTAACAAATGTGTTCCTTTTAAATATTGTGAACGTGACGACAACGATATTGTAGAAGAAGAAATTCTGGTACAAGCCCTCCCAAAGTCTTTCAAAGTCAAATGCTTGCATTGGTGGGGGGATGGTAAGCAGCCTTCATGATAATGGCACTTGACTGTACGTGTGTGCTCTTTGCCTGTTAGCATCCGCGCCAAATCAGCTCTCTCCTGCGAGCATGACATCATAAAAAATGCACACGGCGGCATATGGCGTGCCAAGCTGCGTTACCGACAATATAGCTTACGACGCCCGACAATCTATATCCATTACTGGTGGCACAGGGGTCAAGAGTTTATGTCGGAGAGCTCCAACATCTGCCCTTGTTGTCATGGCAACTGCACGCTACCACCTAAAAGAAGACATCGACTGAAGCGCAACTTAACTGCAGCTGTGCCTATTAGCTTGTATCTTCAGTTCAGCATATCGGGGCGAACAGGGGGAGGGGTGGAATGGTGAAGAGTGACGTCGTGCTCGCGCCCGCGGACATGTAGTGTTGTACTAGCTAGCGTACGACACAAATGGGATGGAAACTGGAAAAAAACAAAAAAAAAAACAAAAAAAAACAAGAAGAGAAGCTTTGATCACAGCCCAAACTCCAGCTCAGACTCCAAAAAAACTGGAAAGTTTATCCAAGCACACATACATCGCATGCCTAACACAGGGGCTGCAGTTACACTTTAAGCCACAGGTGGCAGTTTCGAATCAAAAAAAGTGACAAACTCTGCAATGCATCTTTAAAGTTTAGTGACAAGACATCAGGGTTTTTTTAAATTTTAAATGATTTCAAAAATGAAATGAAAATTACTCAGGCATTGTTTGAAAATGTACCAAAAAAAACAATGCTACAACATATAACGCTACTTTTTATTGAACATATTTTTAAAGTTGAAGGTATGACATATGATGTTGTTTAAAAAAATGAAAATGAAAAATGTTATTAAAAATACAAATCTCCGATGTTTCCCCTTTTGACTAGTATATGACGAAGAATTTGACGTGTATAGGCAAGGCGAGGAAGGAATATTTATGTACTGTATATTGCACATGTGGGTAGCCAAACAGCTAAATGCTCCTTCGCCATATTTGCTTTAAACTCTGGGCTCAAGTTAGAAAATCAAAAAAGACAAATGACAAATGAATAAAATGTTTGACGCGCAAACAAGTGACCTTAAAGCTGGTTTTCACATGTGGTACCATTAACCCTTCAGCGGCATCTGGTGAGTGTAGATGTTCCATCAATTTTGAATGTGATGCCAAAGAGTAGTCTATTTTTTTTAAATATATTTTTATAGCAACAACGGAGCACAGCATCCGAAACATCTCATGGAAGCAAAACGTTTGGAGCAGTGTGACCTAATTCCGTTGTTGGGTGACATGACCTCCTCCCATTGACTGTTTATCTGTGCATACTTCAACAGGATTCAATTAAGGGTGACAAATTCACATGAAGTCGCTGCTGATGTCTTCACATGTAGAAAAATCACCTTTTTTTTTTCTTTTTTCAAAAAGGTCACGGTCGCCTTTTAGTACTGAGCTGTGTGTTCATGTTTTACTTCCAGATTATTGGAGCTCTTCTTTTATTAGCCACTTAGTTCTACATTCAGGTATTTGAGAAGCATCATATTTATTTTATTCTAAAGGGAATAATTGTGATGATAATAATCCCAACCACAATTAAGGTGCTTGTGAATAATGGAATGAATTATTCATTGGTATGCTCGCTCGCTCTCTCTCTCTCTCTCTCTCTCTCCTAATTCTTAATTTTTTTCTTTGTTTTTATCATTTTTTGTGCTCTTTTTGAACATCTCTATCTGTTTCAAAAACTAATTAATTCGTCATAATTGTCTACAGTAAATAAAAACTCAGCTATCATTTATAATATTTGTTTTTAGATTATTATTAAGTTGATTTTAATTAGCAGGAAAGAGGGGACAATCTTGTTTTGAGGATTAAGCAGCAGCTCAGACGGATGCTTCAGATAGCGAAAGACGGGGAAAGAAATAAAGCTGTAAAATGAGCCTGAATGAAATAACTACTGAAATCGAAGGACTCCAGGACCCAGAGGCCGCGGGGCAGCTGGGTCCCTGCGCGCGGTGCATTCACAGTTCAGCGGCATCTCGACCTAAATGCAATGTGACGGGAGAACCTTTACTGATGCAAGCGGCAGTGTAGTATCAGGGAGGGCTGACCGAGCTGTGAACCGCCCAGCGAACATGGAGCAAATTAACATCAGCAGAAATAGCTCCGCCGCACAGCTCCGTCACGGGCCGCACATCAGCGTGAGGGGAGGCCGATTGGACCCCTCGGATGGCGGCATTGGTTGCCGAGCCCTGCTATCTGTATCGCCATGTCAATCTAATCTGCCCCGGGCCTTCAGAATCAGTAGTGTCGGCCGACGTAACTTAAACTATTAGCAACGGGATTCTAATACCCAATCAGATTTGAAATTTTCCTCACAGGGACGGTTAACTGATCCACATTAAGGTCAGCATTTTTCTGTTCCCTGATTGGGTTGTCAGAACAAAAGTTTGACCAGCAACATACAGTATTTCCAAAGTGATCTGCATCACGTTACATAAATTACCAGAGGTGAGCGCATCAATGAATTTAGCCATGCCATGTCTTGTAGCAACTCCAAAATACACAAACAGACACAGACACTACAACTACCACAAACAGAAGTTGCCCTTTAAAAGGGAGAAACATGAGAACATCCTGACATTGACATGACTATTTCAGATGGACGTGAACGCAGCATTCTCGGGTCACGCTTAGTGTACAGTCTTCCCTCGCTATAACGCGGTTCACTTTTCGCGGTCTCGCTGTATCGCGGATTTTTTTTTAAGTGCAATTTTGCATATTTTTTTTTACAATAATATACCCATTTTATAAAATTTATGAAGGTTTGAACATTGTCAATGTTTGAACAAGAGAGAAATGTCAGAACATGTAAATGCCTCAATGAGAAAAGTGTATAAATTGTGCGGTCGGGGATTTTAGAGCCTTAAAACATTTATAAGAGTTGTAAAACATAAAGCTAACTACTTCGCGGATTTCATTTATTGCGGGTATTTTTTGGAACCTAACCCCAGCGGAAAACGAGGGAACACTGTACTTGTAGCATGTGAAAATGCTGTATCGGCGCTCCGGATCATGGCATGATGTCATCACTACCAGCACCCTGCTGAGCGTGTCATCTGCATACGTGTCATGAGATAATGGGCTTTTTGCCAAGCCGTGCCCTGCTGCTGAACCGGGGCCGGGCTGATGCTCCGTGACCTGGATATTAATAGAAGGCTCTGCTACGTAACCATGCTTGTAGCGCTGTGGCGTTTCAGAGGGGGCTGCATTTTCGCACATCCTTTTAAGGGTTCTGGTTATTAACAAATGGATGGTGCCAGGTTGTGGTGGGAAGTACAGATGCTGCGTTGTTGCATTTCAGTACATTTTTGTTTTGTGTGTTGGAGGAGGGAGATGCAGAAGAATAGGTTGGATAGGGGCTCTCGAGGACTGGACTTGGAGATCCCTGGTCTAGAGTGAAGTGGCTTTCTGCTAACACCTGCATCTACATTCAGCAGAACTAAAGCAAACAAACTAAATCCTCCTTGAGGATCAGTCCTCTAACTCCTTCCTCTTACCTACACAACATTGACCTTCACAAGCCATTTTGCTATTTTCTCACCATCTCTTGTGGCCTCCCGCCATCCCTTGGGAGGAGCTCGGAATAGGGCCATGGTGACAGGATGTCTGTCAGGTCCTGTGACCCAGAGCATGGTCCACCAAAGGGTCACATCTTGGCCAGGCAAGCTTTACGGCTTCTTCATATGCGTCTCCCCAAGATGGGTATTTATGCAACTCAAAAAAACGAGGGATATTGGACTCGCAGGTCAAATTTTGTGATTCACCTAAAGCAAAAATACGTGTTGAATCCACGGCATCAATGTAATCACACTTTTTCAGTAAGGTGTCAATGACAGTTTTTCACTACTGTTGATGAATTGTTGGATATCACCGCGGTCTCACAACAACGCTGGACTGGCTCAAAAACATCAGCCCTGGCATTTTGACTGAAACCCCCCGGCCCGGCCCCACTCGTGAGGACCTGGACAATTAATTGAAACTCAATTCAATTCTTACACTCCACAATTACAAAATCAACATAATCGTTAAAAAAAAAAAAGAAAAAAAAAATTTGAGTTGTTTAAATTTATAAAATTGCACTTTTAATTTTAAAATAAATTATATTACATCGGCCACATGGTCAACAATTTTAAAATAAATTAAATTTTATCTCATCCAAAAGGAATTTACATAATTATAGTGTTTCAAAGAATTTTATTCGTCTTTTTATTTTTATTTTTATTTTTTACGTTTAAATGTTTTCTTTTGTCCCCCCCCCCCCCCCAAAAAAAGATCGTCCTACTGTACTGTGCACATGCTGCACTCCAAATTTGTTTTTGCCAACATAAATAAATATTAAAATATATATTATTATGCGGCACGGTGGATGACTGTTTAACACGTCCGCCTCCCAGTGCAGACTTTTTCATTATTTTGGCCAAGCAGATAGGGCTGAAGATTGGATTTGGATTTTTGACAATGTCACCTATACTGTACTGATAACTGGTAACCCAATTTCTCGGCTGCTTTTAAGTCCTCAGGATGGGTAGTTTTTAAGATCTTGACCCCTGGGTGATATCCACAACCCATAATCTATGAAAATAGCCCATTGTTGGTTGGTCAAAACCACATCCAAATTCCTCACAGCTTCGCAGCCGGCTTGACACCTCGATGGCGCAGTCTCTTGCCGCCTCTCCTTCATTGCGAGTACACAAATGTGACTCTGTGAAGGCCGGGTGGCGATGCCGAGGGAGGTCGCTGTGCGGTCACCGTCCGGAGCCTGAGTCGCGTTGTTGACTCCACGCTGCTGAACGTGCCATGGTGCATTAGCACACAGGCGTGGAGAGGAGGGAGGGAGGGAAAGAGGGAATGGAGAACAGCGAGTAAAGAGGAGCGAGCGGGAAGCGGAGACGATGTTAAAAATGTCGAGAGATGAGGGAGGGATTTAGCGCATTTACACAAGCGGAGTCCAGGAGGCCCCTGAGGATACGTGGTCCTGGGAACGCTTGCTCATAGTCATTAAAGATGAAAACGTACATCCACGGCCGCTTGCTCTCTCTGCTACTCATTTCCGTCTCATTTCATAACTTCTGCCTATAGTTTTCATCAAAGTCATCAGCAGAGGGCAGCAGAGTCAGAAAGTCACCCAAACCAAACAAGTGCACTTTTCAGCTATCTGTAAGCCTACCTAAGTTGAGTTGCTTTACTACTTTTTACCTTCACTCACTATATTTTAAAGGACACCCTCTCCACCTTTGTCAAAACATCTGAATAGAGAAAGGACTTGGTCAGGGGGAAAAAAAAAAACAACCCAGCAGCGACATGGAATAAGGTGAAGCGGAGAACATAAATGAAAAGGCAGCAGATACAGAAACAACATTTCAGCATCCGTACTTTAATTAATGAATGAATTAATTAATTACTAATTTAGGTCTTGGTCATCGCGAAAAAAAGATGACAAAGGAAAAATCGGGACCCTTTATTGGGTTTTGAGGCTTCACATACAATAAATATAGCATCAGCCTGACAGCATAATTGCTTAAGTCATTTTTTAATGTTAAAAACGCAACAAATGCAACAAACAATAACAGTCCTGTTGTCTTGAGTCAACTTTTACAGATGACCATACCCTGGGTTGCCTGACAATCGATATAGACCACGTTTTTTTTTTAGCAAGCATTGCTGGCTGTGGGCTAAGCCTACGATGGTTTTGAGTCTTTTTTTTTTTTTTTTTTTTTTTTTTTGTACTGTACCAGTTCCCTCGAGTGGTTTTAATAAGCGATAAACAGAGGTGGGAGAAAGTCACGTCATTGACGAATCTCAAGTCTTCATCTTCAAGTTCTAAGCAAGTTCCAAGTTTCCAAGTGGAGTGAAGTCCCCACCCCAACTCATTCAATTCCAAAATGTGTAAAAACGTTTTTAAATACTTTGTCCTTCCCTCCCAAAAATGTTTTTACACTTTTTTTATGCAAGCGTATACAGAAAGAAGGCTTTGATGCAGCTTCTGACATGCAGAGGTGGCTTAAAGCAATGGTAGTTATGTTAAAAAAAAAAAAAAACGGCCAGTAGGTGGCAGCAGAGTATAAGAATCAGCCAGGGCAATGTTGCAACAAAATCTTTTATCAGTGTTTTCACCAGGAATGTGAATATTAGTGTTTTTCCAATACTGATACTGGTATCGGCAGAGATCCCCGATACTGCATTAAAACAGTGGTATCGGCATCGGTGAGTACCAACAAGTAACATGCCAATACCATTATTTCCAACGCTAGTATAGGACTTTGGATGCAGCATCTTGTGTGCCAAGATATCCTATTTGCCTTTGAATGCTCTGAACCAATGGCAGGACAGCTTTTTCATGTTTAAGGGAAAAAACAACTTAGGTATCGGTACAGTATCAGCATCGGCCGATACTGCAAAAGCTGGGTATCGGAATCGGGGGCCAAAAAAACGGTATCGGAACAACGCTAGTGAATATTGATGAAACTTAGCTATATTCTAATGCTAATTGCTGCGAAACGGAAACAGTTGCAAACGTACATTTTTTTTTCCGGATGAAAGAAGAGACTCTAATCCTTCTTTTGATTGGTTCCGTGTTTTTATAGCAATAGAACACAATATTCTGTCGGCCTTGCAAAATCAGTGTAAATCCAGTAAAACAGCCAGATCGAAGGGGGTTGCTTCAGTGAAAATGGCTGGGAGTCAATTAGTTAATTAAGTTAAGTCAAGTTAGCCACTTTGTACTCACCATTTGTACTAGCATTAGTCAGCTGTACCAAATCATAATCGCATTTTTTTTTATTTTATTTTTTTAATGATCCTGAATCGGCTTCATGAATACCAAGTCAAATGGATTCCTTTTAAAGCAAGTCCTCGCCCACCTCTGTTAAGTCCCCCACCTCTGCCAAGCAGACATCATACAAACATTTGGAATACAAATGGACCAATACAAAGAAGCATCAAACAGTTAAAGTCCAACTCAGAGCAGAAGATTTTTTTTTTTTTTACTCCAATTCCTTCTAGTACAGGAAATTGCAAATGCATGACTGCATCTTTTGTATGATTTTGGGAAAGCTATTGAGTAGCTTCTCTAACAAAACTTTCTCACTGACATCTTCAGGCTCAAATCAAGGTATAAAACTGAGCTGGTGAAAAGCAGCCCACGGGTGGCTTTCATTCAACTTTACCAAGTGATTTCTTGACTGTCTTCTAAGCTGCTACATGTCTCGACCTTCAGAATTGTAGCAATTTTCAACTTCTCCCAAGGTTTCATAAATATCCATTTTCCAACGTTCCTGTGGAACTTTTACCCGACAGACCCAGGCGACCAATGGTGAGATTTCTGCTTGTGTCTTGTCAAAATCAGACGTTTTAAACAAGACAGTCCAATGCAGCAGGTTGTGCAGGTGCTGACTACAATCTCTCACGATCATCAGCTGGCACGACACAGAGGCGTCGCACAGATCATTGGTCCTTCCGCTTTCCCCTTCAAGCACAGTTAAATAAACCCTTCCCACAGTCATTCCCACCCGACCCCACCTGAGTCCAGTCCCTCAGTACATTTTCTGCCTGCTGGGCAGCACAGCCTCCTTGAGGAAGGTGAACACCAGGAGGATCCCGGAGCGCTTGCCCCGCTTGCCCTTGGTGAAGTAATTGGACACTACGTCATCTAAAAACAAAACGGGAAGCGAAAAATTAATAGAAAATTATCTCTATATACTTCCCTTTCTTTTTATAAGCACTAAATTTGATGATAAAGTTACTTGAAACTTGTTCTTGTGGCCACAAACTATCCTTATTTACTGCAAGCAACGTCAAACTGCTCTAAGATGTAGCTCAGACTGGGCAAAGTTCAAAAGTGAAATTTCAATGACAACCCCTAGCAATATATTTGAAGAATCGCTCCTCACAGTTGGATGTGAAATAAGTTTGAAAAGTTTGTTCCGTTTCTAACGTAGACCCGTGGTTGCTAGATTGCCAGCAAACAAAGTCACTCACCGCCTTGCTGCACGGTGGACGGAAGCACATTTTCGCCCGCTGACAGTGATACGAAAAAGGCAAAAGGGATCACCCAAAGGCAGATGGTGAAATACGCCAGCACCTGAGGGAAACCAAAGGCCAGAATAAAGGATCAGAGAAAATGCAGCAAATAAATTGGTTTATATTCACTATCCTTTCTTTCAAGACCAACACAGAAGGACAGTCATGAAAAAATATCTAATTGTGTCACCTCACTTAATTATTGGCAGACAAAAATACCGATTAATCTACCGCTAATTTAAAAATATAAAAAAATATATACTGTATAATGCATAAAATTAACCCCTTCCCCAATTCCTTTTCAATGGGTGCACAAACTTTCACTATTCAGATTCTCTGCTTTGAATGACAAGTCCATTTAAAAAAAATAAAATAAAAAAAAAATCATTGGGTATACAAGGTTATAGTATAGATTTATGTGTCAATAATAAAACCATTCTTACTTGTTTACAACTTCTGTAAAGCATTAACCTTTTCTTTTATATATTTTTATCTTGTGTTATTTTCACAAGTCTTGGGACTTACTGGGCTAACCTGGGACCTTGTGGATTGTATTTTGTGCCAAGTCATGTGGAAATGTGTGTTAAGACAAAAATAAATAAATAAATAAAAATCGTTGGATGCTTGCATCCTTGAATTTTGAAAAAAGAAAGTTTTTGAATCCTTGAAATATCAACTTCATAATATAATATAACTTGAAGGATAATGACAAAATAAAATCAATGAGAATGTGAAATAAGAATAGAATAAACAACTGATAAAACAGTAAGAACAAATACTGACAGTTCCTGTGTGTTTTGGCCTTTTGGGGGCAGTGTGGTGCCGTGCATCCATGGCGTACACACTTAAAGTGATTACAGAAGAACGTTGCGATTGAACTCTATTAAAATAACTCGTTTTTCACACATTGGAAAGAATTTGTGCCTTTGCGTAATGTTATGTTATATTATCTGTGGGTATGTGTTCCCACAAGATTTGTGTGTGGATATTCGTTATTAGAAGGAAAAACACTCCCAAAGTCGATGCTCAAATCAACTCAACTATATTTATAGTTTAAAACAGGCATTAAAAACAGGCATTGCTGTATACAAAGTGCTATACATGAAACAGAAATCGGTTGTGCAGTAAAGAATAAGGTAACAAAAACAAGACTAAAGCAACATTTTAAGTTTTTTTTTTTAACTAGCTAACTTCCTGTCAGCATTTGCTAATTTCCTGTTTGCGCTAGGCTAGCAATGTTTTAAAAACGCAGCATATTTTGTATTTAAATATACAGTGGATGTAATTCTTAACAATGTGTATTTAGTTTTACAGTTAACTCCAACTGCATTGTCATTAAACAGCTTAAAGGACGCTTAGGGACAACAGAATAACCATAAGAATAACAGAATAACATACACACTACACATACACTTGCTAGTAGCTAATGCTACGCAAGCAAAATGGTGCAGTCAGGGTACTTTCACAGCGTCGGTTTTCTTCGATAACGTTTTAAGGGGAAAACAATCGGCCATTTGGCCCAAGTTGTTTTGGCCGATGTTTGAAGGCCAATAATTGTCCGATAATAATCGGCGGCCGATTAATTAGTCGGGCCTACTACAGATGTGCCATTATTTGACGCAACGTGCACCACAAGGTGTCATCTTTTAAAGTCATCTTTATTCGTATAGCGCTTTCTAACAACCGCTGCTGTCACAAAGCACTCTGTCGAGCCTTGACATTTCTGTTTTTCCATTCCTGAAGAGCCTTTCAGAGCTCCTATTTGTACGTGAAAATAAATAATGTCATGTGGCATACTAGATGGAATCAAATGTGAGTTGAATTTACCTCTGAGAAAGGATAATACTCCTGTGCAAAGAACTGGAAGGCCATGTAGTGGTTGACCACGACCAACGCTGCCGAGCGGAAGACAGAGAAGGGTTTAAACGTGCACGCAGCATCCAGATGAGGCCACCATGACAGAACGCCTACCACAGGAGAGGATGAAGTTGGGCGAGCTCAGAAGGATGTAGGGGAACGTCTGCAGCAGGCCAAAGTAGACCAGGTTGGTGAAGAGCCCCACTGCCATCATCAATGTCGGGAAGCCTTCAAAGACGTACAGACCTGCAAGCACGCCTGTGGAGAACTGCACAAAACCAACACATGACACGCACACCCACATTCAATCATGCATCTTGATGACTGGCTTACCAGAATCATGTACTTGATGATGCGACTGGTGGCCACTGTGTACTCTTCTATTAGTTCTGCCAGGTAGTATAGACCAGCAGCTGAAAAAAAAAAAGAAAAAAAAAAAAGAAAAAAAAAAAAGTCACAGTTGAGGTACTGACATGCCCTCACATAAGGGAAAGGAGAGTCGTGCAGCATTATGTCACATAAAGATTTAAAGTCTGGATTTTTTTTTTAAATAGTAATGGGTGAAAAATGGGTTGGATAGTAGATAAATTGACTAAGGATATTTGATTTCAAATTGATCAACGGGATTCAACAGCATTCGCTTCAGTGAGCAAACATAGCCCTGAAAATCTAACATTTCGCAAGCTCAAAGAAGGTCCCTTATGATTACATCAAAATGGCAGTGACGATGGAGCCTGCAAACATCCTTGCACAAGTGCATGAAGGCAAAAAAAAAGAAAGAAAAAAAGTGACATCACTCCAATGTGAATATTTGTTGGTTAGCGCTTGGATTTGAAATACTTCTGGAACGTTTGTGAAAATTCATGAAAAATCGCAACGTTATGTCTTACAATTTACAAAAGATAATTTAAAATTTTGATTTTTAGCTCGGGAAGCTGACAAATTTTGCTTAATTTGTAGGGTCACAAAAAAAATAATGTGGCAGGCCAGCTTTGGACCCCGGGTTTGACATCTGTGTTCTAGATCTATTTTGAAAGAAAGCTGGTTTGCAAAAAATAAAAAAAATAAACAAACAGCGGACCAGCGGTTTCCTGGGGGTATAGAACAATCTGATGCTTCAAAATATTCTGTGCACTGAATATATCTTGGGAACCATTTACCACATCTCCCAAATTTCAACAAAAACATTCTCAAATGAAGATATATTTAATTTGACATATTTGCCTCCCGCTTCCACATTTCATGCCTTAAAGTCACACCATTCCATCTCCAAACACTTGAACACAGTCAAGAACATAAACACAGCATTTGGTCACGTTACCAAAATCCTCACTTTTACACATTAAGAATCCCAAACAATTTGACACGAATTGCAATTTCTGCTCACAAAGTACTTCTTGTGTATCGGACTCTGAACTAATCGGACAAGTTAGCCGCCAACAACCCTTGTCCTTATATATGAATAAAACAAACATGAGTCAAGTTAGCCTAATAAACACGATTAACATTAGCAATGTGTTGGCTAGCTCGGCGGTTTCCAGCCCTTACCGATGGCGAGAGTGACGAAGGACACCTGGATCAGCAGCGACAACCAGCTCAGCAAATAAATAAACCACATCTCGCCGCATGAGAAAGGACGCCTTCAAAAGGAGGAAGGAAAGGAAACGAAAAACACAGTTAGCTGCTAAGTTAGCAATGCTAACAGGGGAGACACCGCAGTTCCGGTCAAAGGTTCTCTCTCGAACATAGGCTGAAGACAGAGAACGCTGGAAGAGGAGGGCTCGCGGAGGCTTTGTTTTGCCTGCAGCGCCACCTGTCGCTGGAGGACAACAGCGCTCTTACGTTTTACGTCAACCGACAGCCGATAATCTGTCTTTAAAACCTCGATTAATAATATTACTGTAGAGATCGCTGAAAGAAAATGTATACAGTATTTTGTACATGTATGAAATATAGGCACAAACACACACACACACACACACACACACACACACACACACACACACACACACACACACACACACACACACACACAAATAGAAAAGGACATCTAGCCTACAGTGCTGTCAATCAAGTTTCACAACTACAGCAACACTTTGACTGGTCGCTGCCGTCACCCTCACTCTCTCGGCTGCCAGCCACCCTCATCCTCATCGCGCTGATCTCTCTTTCACTTTTTTTTTTCTTTTAAGCCAGGCCATATATTTTCATCACACAAGTTCCAATTTTACCTGACCGAAATGATCAAATACTCAAGGATTGGAGAGAACAAAGAAATGTTAGTCTGTGAATCATTATGTTTCTTTGGAAAATGTGCTAAATGTGGGCTGATTGTGCTAACTGTTTTTGCAAAGATACACCGAGACGCTCCAGACATTTGCAAATGGGTGACATGAGTGAGAAATGAATGAGTGAGGTGCTTTGCGGATTTGTCCATGATATTTTTAGAACGTCATTTCTGGTTCAAGAAAGTTGCCAAACCAATGGAGAAAAACTCCAAGTTCATTTACCATTTATTTGGTAAGTAAATTAAAACAGCTTTAGTTAAACAATTTGAGGAATGAAAACAGCTAAATAATGCATATCATGCAAAGTACTGCAATGCAAAAATGTGTCAGCAGTGTATAAAATACAGACAAAAATAAAAATGTAAATGTTTTTTTTTTTTAAATGGACTAAGAAAAAACGACATTTCCTGCAAAATCTCATCCCACAAAAATGACCACCGAATACAAACAAAAAAAAACAAAAAAAACAAAAACAGAGAGAGGGGAAGAGAGCAAAGAAAATGTACATAGAAAAAGGCATGAGGTCAAATGAAAATCAGACACAATACAAGTTAAAGAAAATGTATTGACAATCTCTTCTACAGCAACCATCTTTTCAAATGAATAGAAATACCATTAAATTTCTTCCAGCCCCCCAAAAAATATCAACACATTTTTGTTGTGATCTTAAAAAAAAAAAAAAAAAAACACTTGACAAAATAGTGTACTTTGTAACATAAACGTTTATACATCATGATTTCATGACAGTTCTGCAAGTACTGGTGTGTGCATCTTGGCCAGCAGGGGTCAGTATAATACTTAACGCAGTAAACACACAAGTCAGCCAGCGCCAGTAACATTTTCTTCACAGAGGATAAAGAATATATGCTTGCGAGTGGTATTATTTTGTCGGTGTGAGTTGGAATCTTAGTGGAGGAGGTGTGGTTGAAAATTCAGCTCACGTCGACTGCAGCTCGCCCGTCAATACTTTGTTTTGGGGATCGACAACAGCTGTAACACAATAACAGCGCCTTAGCCATGGCAACGACAGCAAGCATTATTTTCTTTTGGTGAAATGACTCACAACACAATCGATTTGCCACAGACGAAGAGAAATGATGAACAAAATCATGTTGATGTTTCTGTCGTGGTTGACGGGTCGAAGCTAAATGAAATTTTAAATGCTAAAACATGTTTAGCATTTTACCCCAAGAACAACACCTAAAAAAAAATAGAGGAAAGCACATTCTTAGTTCTTGATTAGGATGTTAAATGATTTAATTAAGTGATTCTTAAATAATGTCCCCGAATTATTTATGTACTACAAATGTGTATTTGTTCAATTATCTATGCCAGTGAAATGTAGTGACAGGCACAACATGCCACAAAACTCGTGGATCCGCTTTGTGTGGCATTTTCTTTTGAAAATGTAAAATATTTGCCTTGGTTTCATAAATCATGTCCAGAGAGAGAAAGAGAGATTTGCCGTAAACATACCTATAAAAAAAGGTGGAAATTCTTCAAATGCTATTTTTTTTCTCTTCTTTGAATTGAACAAAATTGGAACAGTCACTTAAATATTTGCTTGCCACAATTTTCAAATTCAACTTAGTGTGGTCTCATCTTCTTTTTTTATTTTTTTTTATTTTTATGGCAACTTGTCTAATGAATTTGTTATTGAGCACATCATTTCAGAATTGGAGGACATTTCTCTCTCCCCTCATGAAATGTCTAACTTGGCATGGCCAAAAAGAAACATGCATTTGTGTAAAACGATAGATTTCTTTAAACAAAATGTAACTCCAAAATGTAATCCACCTATTCTCTGTTCGCGCTTATGCTCACATGGGCGACGTGACGCAGGAGTAATGACATCATCAAGCTAATTACGATAAATATGGCTAAATCCTCTCTTCAGTTTTCAGCTGTAATGGACTGGACAACTCTATCCTACGCCTCATATCGCAAAACAAATATTCATACCAAATTTGCTTTTTAGTAGATAGCTAAGTTTTTTCTTTACCAGTTAGCATAGTGGTTAAGTTAATATATAGCTATCAAAACTCCCTTATGTACACATTCATTTGCAACTCTTTTATCATAATTAGTGCAAAATTAAATTACTATTCAAATAAAATGTCTGACTTTTTTTTATTGTAAAGGAATTCTCAAGGCTATTTTTGAAACTTGTTTTTCAAGGTCACTCAAAACATCTCGTGCGAATTGAGCTGCCATCCACCAGCAGAGAAGATTTCATCCGTCTTGGTGATGTCAGCATCCATGAATCAATTCCCGCTTCTGCGTGTGAGTCACACACACATGCACACGCCAACACGCACACACACATTCAGAGCGTAAGCGTGGACTCACAAAAGCAACGGAGCCATTACTCATTACTTGATTCCAAAAGCTGACACCTCGGTGGAGGAAAACAATAAAAAATGAATGCTTGAGAGTGGCAAGGCAGGGCCGCTCATAGATAGCGCTAAATAAAGTGAATATGTAATGCGAAACGGTGTGAAGATGCCAAAATGGCGTCTGAGTCAAAGGTGAGAGTAATGCTTTTATACAATGGCGGGAAAGCAAGCGAGGGTTTATTTATGCGCCTCAGCACACATGTACGGCATCTGTGTGGAGGTGTGAAAACAAAAGGCGACCTGCTGCATCTCCAAATACCTCCAGGATGAAGCGTGTCAATTACGAGAGGGGTCTCTTACCTCGGGTGAGAGCTAAAATGTGTCTCGGCCGCCGACTTTCTGCTGGGCCGAGCTTTAACAGGCTGACACCTCCGGAGAGAAGAATGGTGTTTTTTTTTTGTTTTTTTTTAATGGCGCCGTCCTTTAAGTCGCACTCGGATCCGCTTTAAAGGAGAATAACGTTAGCTACGTCCCATTGCCTTTCGTTTCTTTGCCCTTACGTGCAACAAGTTCCTTCTGAATGCGCTTCTAGGAGCTTGAATGGGACACTTGCCGCTGGGGCCGAACAATTAATCAAATTCAAATTCCCATCACAGTGTGGTAGCACGTGTGTGTGTGTGCGCGCATATGTGTGTGTGTGTGTGTGTGTTAGACTGCTTTAATTGTGCTATGGCCATTGGCTTTGGTTCTATATGCTATATATTATTTGTTTATATGATATGGTGTCAAGTTAAGTTTAGTGTTAAAGAAGTAGTCATATTTATACATCATTGTTTGATGAAACATGAAAAGTTAAAGTGATAAAAGCACATTTATTATTATTATTATTATTATTATTATTATTATTATTATTATTATTTGCTGTTGTCTGATTTATGACCTATTTTTTTTTATGTATATACCACATACGTTAAATCATAAACTGAAGTAGCTGAATGAAGGTGAAGATGAATTCATGCTTTGTTTGCCTTTATTATTGCGCAAGCCTAAACTGCATTCATATAATAAGTCTGATATTGTTGATTGTAATACAGAGTAATTTATTGCTTGTGTTTGTTAATAAAAATACATGGGAACAGAAGCTTGAAAAATAATTGCATATGAAATCACCATTTGGTGGAAAATGAAATTATTTTCAAAATCGTGCAGCCCTATTTGCAACTAATTGTTCTATTTTAGTCAAGATTGAAGACAGCAGGTAGCCGAATTACTCACATCTAAAGTACTTGTGTAAAAAAACAAAAGTACTCAGTACTGAAGCAAAAGTAAAAAAAAGTACAGACTGTGAAATGTACTTGATGTAGAAAATAATAATAATAATTTACTCTCAATTACATGCAACTCCTATTTTGACTGAATTAGCGCAACAGGGGAAAAAAAATCTTTGTAACAACTAACAAATGAAAACTGAATGACTGCAACTGTTTTTTTTAAATTAGGCAAAGAAATTGCCGGTTTTTAGGCTGGTACAAGACAACGCATTCGCCACAAAGTACACAGAGCTGAAATTTCTACATGAGAATCTGCACTTTGTTACGTTCTACCACTGCGTTGTTGCCGTTAACCGCACAATCACTTCCTGATTTGAGAACATTTTGAAGAAATAACCCAGAATGGGAGAACAAAAAAGGAAGCAGTTCACTAAAACAAACACCTTCACTAGCACCCGAGATGATTCCAAGCTGACGCGGGCGACAAATACAAACCTACAAAAAGACAAAGACGTGCCCGGCACACAAAAAGCGTCCCTGTTGAAGGCGTGGCACCATCACGCCGCTGTGAATGGCCGCTGTTTTCCAAACACACCAAAACAGACAAATAGCAACGCACACAAGAGCCATTGAGTGCAGAGAAGGAGGGCCCTTCCACAATGACCTGAGAGGAAACGCTCTGAAAGGGAGGAGAGACGGGGGAGGGGCCCTTTCACAGGTAGGGACCCCTGCAAGGCATCCCATTGTGCGCATGGGGGCTAAATGGAAGACGGCGCGCACAAAGGCCGCAATTGACACGCAAAAGGTGTCAGGCAAAGACAGGTTGGCCATTCTCTCCTGATGGCCGCTAATTACCGCCAAAGGGAGGAAGGGAAGGGAAGCTCCTTCATTAGAGCAGCAGCTGGGCCGCGTGACACTCTCATGTCGGGACGAGTGTGGCGCTTTTGTCCCCGTGTGTGTCTCAGGCGGAAGCTTGGGATTGGACGCACCAACAGCAGTGGACCGTCATGTTCGATTTGGCGGATTTGGCCGGGCCGTGTCCATCGAATCTGCCCAGGACCTTCGCAATGCTTTTTTTTTCCTCTGAGAGCTCAATATTATTCATTCGGCAGCCTTCCCGCGTCAACATGTCATCATCATCGTTCTTTGCGTCCTGCCAGCCGTGAAGTTGTCAGGAGACCAGAGGAAGGATCAAAGGAAAGAAAGATGAATCAAAGTGAAATCGACAATACCAACCAGACACCACCCTCCACCCACAGTTACAAATCCAGAATCTTTCACCAACCCCAGATACATCTAAATTTCTACATATTAGGGAGACATCAAGAGACCAGAGGAAAGACTAAATGAAGGAACGAGGGATAGATGAGTCAGAGTGAGATCCACGCCAACCTCCACTTATTCAGTGGCAAGTGGGAGAGGCAAACTCTTTTTGAGTTTCGGTAGATGCTGGTGTGGTGGATCTGACATGCTTGGGAACCGCCACCAAAGAGGTGAGCCGTTGATCTCAGCTCAACAAGGCATGCACAGCTCCGCAGATCCCGTTGGGGATCTTTACAATACTAAGTGGGATGAATTGTATTTCATGGTTCATACAAGTGAACTCAATTGCAAAATCCACCACTTTTATTCGTAACCCAGGTCCAGATGATGTCGTGTACGTGCAACACTTTTATGCAGTTGCGATTTGTATGAAAATGTGCGGCGACTGGGAGCAGACAGTAAAGCCCTTCATCCTGTCTCACTGCATCATCTCTTCTATTCCGCGCGTGCATCTCCTCCACCTTGCGTTTGGCTGCGGGCGACACCGGCGTTCGGTGGCACGTCCTGTCACACCGGGCCGTCCGTAGGTGCCAACGTATGACAAAACACGAGGTGCCACGCCATCACACCTGGTCGGCCGAGACGTCCACGGCCCCTCTACCGTCTCCAACACGCACGCATGCACGCACACCCACGAGAGCCAATGTTGTTGTTTTGGTTTCCTGTGATTGGGTGGCGACTGGCCCAAAGTCAGTTGGCTCCTGATCCCCTGAGGACCTTATTACTGTAAGAACGACATAGCCTACCTTTTGCCCATAACCTTGCTGACATAGTGCTACTACAGTATATGTTCCATCTCAAAAGCCATGTTCAATCACAATACACAGCTCTTTTGGTGACGTTGAGAGCTAAAACGGACTTCAGAGATTCTCGACCAGGGATCACCAACTCTGGTCCTCGAGGTCCAGAGTCCTGCAGGTTTTAGATGTTTCCGCCTACCAACACACCTGATAACTCAAGTTCAGGATAGTTATGAGGCATGCTGATGAGATGATTACTACTACTACTCGAGTAGAATCTAGAGTCTCGATTAAAACTAGAGTCTAGATCTCTACTAGATTATACAATCATCAAGTTTTAGATTCTATAACCTGCAGGACTCCGGACCTCAAGGAATTGGTGAATCCTGTTCTAGACACTAGTAGATTCTACACTCTAGATCAATCTAGACTCTACAGGACTTTAAATCTGCAGAACTCTGGACCTCGAGGACCGGACTTGGTGAACCCTGTTTTAGATGCAAGTAGATTCTAGATTCTCCTAGCGTCTAGAACAGATTCTGTTCTAGATTCTACTACAGTCTATAACAGGGTTCACCAATTCTGGTCCTCTAATAGAGCCTAGATTCTACTAGAGCAGAGATGGGCAAAATCGGTCCTCGGGGACAAGAGTCCTGCAGGTTTTGGATGTTTCCCTTCTCCAACACAGCTGAACTATGATCATCATCAGCAGCAGCAGCAAGCTCTGCATCAGCCTGATAATGAGCCTGTTGATTGGAATCAGCTTGTGTTGGAAGAGGGAAACCTCCAAAACCTGCAGGACTTCGGGCCTCGAGGACCGAGTTTGCCCACCCATGTACTAGAAGCTAGTACAGGGGTCTAGAATCTAGATTCTGTTCTAGATACTATAGGGCCTAGAACATTTCATTTCATTTTCTTGACCGCTTATTCCTCACAAGAGTCACGGGGGTGCTGGAGCCTATCTCATCTGGCTTTGGGCAGTAGGCGGGGTACAGCCTGGACTGGTTCCCTGCTTTCTTTCAGTCATTGTATTTGTCACATCCTGCATCCTGCCTGTTTTAGTTTGCAACTAGTTTATTCCCTGCTTTGGTTTGTACTTTATAACTTGTGTTGTACTTTGTTTGCTTTTTGTTTAAATTAAATTAAAGGCCTCGCTCTGCTTCCCTGCGCTTGGGTCCACAACTACCCGCACACCTTGACACATGCCTGATAACGAGCAGAGAATGCTCTAGATTCTAGGCCCTAGAATCTAGGGCATTCTCTGCTCAAGCTTCAGTTAGCAATGCCTGTTTTTAAAGCGCTTTATAAATAAAGTTGAGTTGAGTTGAGTAGGATTATGAAGCTTTTTGATATTCTTTTGTGATTTTAGGCTATTGAAATAAACTTGACTAGAAATGGATAGCTACAAGCCCAAAAACGTCACTCTTGCCATCTCTGCATTTGCCTGACTCGAAGGGTTAAGCGCAGTAACTAAATATTTGTACAGTGTTCCCTCACAAGACTGCATTCAACTATGGGTACCCTCTGGGAGGCACCAATGTCTCCAGGCACAGACGCGCACACGTGGCTAGTAACACAAAGTGACACCATGATGCTGTCTGGTGTTAAAGCACGTGATCATCCAGATCTTTGAAGGCGTGAAACTTAAGAAACTCACCTGCTCCAGCTCAGCAATGGCTGTGTGATTGGATTAACTGGGCCTTAAACAGCTGAAAAGAGGGCTACCTCGTCAAGGGTCAACGGGAGGCCACCGGGGTCGGCGAGATGGTAGGCGTCGACCGTGTCGTTTAGCTCGACGGCGGCCGACGGGTTCCGTATTCCCAGGAAGTGGCGGAGAGGATGGCGGAGAGAGACGACAGATGCTTTTTGACAAGCGCCGCCTCGCAGACACGGCTGGCCTCCCGTTGACTCCACTGTACTCGCCCGCCATTTACACACTCACACACTGCTTGGGAATCCTCTTGGCCCCACATTATTCTTTCACTATCCACTACTTCAGCAAATATTTGGAAAAGAGCTGATATCAATGTCGGACAGGCTTTACGTTGCACTTTGTTTGCTTGAAACTGCCTGAATGGTGTGCGATATGCTAACCACAAGATCAGTTCCGTTCTATTCTAAACTACTAAGATGAGCTAAGGGTTCCCTAGCTAGTATAGTTGACATTGTTAAGTGAACTAATCCTTTTTAATCCAAGTTGACAGGTAACTGCACAATCCATCTAAAATGACAGAACACAGCATTTTTGGGTTTGGCATTTTTGTTAAATGCAGAAATTATTGTATTCTCTGAACAATTAAACACAATTTACATTTATGCAATGTATAAAAAAAAACTACAAAAGAGTGTTATCCTCACTTGATATGTTAGAAGAGTTTCTATGGGAGATGGCCCAAATGGCTGAATATTTAACGTTGACGACCGCTGGGCTCGATGAATGGAGTTTCGACTGGTTAGGAAAATGTATATAACAGCATGCCTGATCATTTGTAACATCCAGTTTTTGACATGTACTTCGACAAAATCATTCATTGAGCTTGTTTTGTTGCTATGTGCTCTATTCAGTCTATTACTGATTTACATTTCTCATTTGGATAACCAAATCTCGTCGGTGATATTTGAGGGCAGGTTTAGTATAAAGGATACGCATAATATATCTAAATATACGTAAAACAAAAATATGTCCACTGTCTACATGTACAAAAAGAAAAGAAAATCAATTCTCACTATGATTGCTGGGTTCTGTACCTCATTCAGCTCTGTAGGTGTCACTCTAACTCTGCCGCTTGCCACCTGTTGCCTCCATTCCGCACTGCAAAGAGAGAACCAATCTGAGCAACTCATTTCAATCCCCCCCCCAAAATGCATTTTGTCCTTGTTGGCTGGTTGGTCGGCTTGTCTGCGAGTAAAGATGGCACACACACACACACACACACACACACACACCCTTCCACTTACAAGCACACACAACATGTCACCATTGAGGGCCTTAATATATTTGCATGGCATGACATCTTACAAAGCGACATTGTAATCTTTGATGAATGAAATTGTAATCATTGATTGCGAACAGTCTATTCTCTTCATTTCCAATCATTTCTCTTGGCTCCACTTGATGAATGTGGAGTTGTGGGCGTTATCCTTTTCTGTCCAATCGGATTTCTTCATCTGTGTGTTGCCATGTCAAAATAATTGAAAACTTCAATTCGTAAAACAGACATCAAACTATTGATTAGCTTAAAAGGCGCCTTAGGTAACCTAAATAAATAATGCATATTTATTGTTAAACTTTCAGTACAGCTACACAGTACCATGGATATTTTTTCCAAGAATTGACAGGAAAGTCATTTCACCGTATTTGAACTGAAAAAGTCGACAGCATTGCGAATTGCAGTCGCCAAACAATGGAAGATGTCACACTTCTCGATACCGACAAGCTCTCGCTTAATTAGCAAAATCCTCATATTGTACATCTTCACAAGAGGCACATGCACACATCAATGATTTACATGCAGGGCCAAAGTGGGACTCTTTTTCAATCTTGGACTTTCATGGCTCAGACTGACCAACTTTAGCTCACAAAGGTTTTCATGAAGATAATTGTTTTACTCTTATTAAGGTCTGAATCTACAATAGCTTAGTATTTCCTCCAACAGATACTCACATTGTATTTGATCTAAAATCAAATATGCGTGCAAAATAAGATGCTCAGTGTTTATTGACGAAGTAGGAGAACAAAAGGACCAAGAGCAAGGCAGATTTACGTATCAAACGTGGTGGCACTCCCTGTTAGCGCTGTTATTTCAAACCTATTTAAAACCATTTCCGGGGCCCAACGTAGCTAACTTTGCGATTGATAGCACAGAGCCTTTGTCAATATGCTTTGTTGCCGTTCCAAGTAACACCTCAGTGACTTGGTTTTCATTTTCAATGTGTTGTTTTGTACTGATTGTATTTACAGTTATTAAATTAAGCTATTCCATTTCTGCTACTTTAGGTATTCAGTTACTGCAAATGAGTGATTCTCGACCACTCAGATCTCAAACTTTCCTATGCCCATTTTCTGCACTCTTCATCTGGCTCCCTCCTCCTCCTCATCCTCCCTGTGCAGCTGCTGGGGCCCCGCCATTAGCCGTGACATGCGGAGGCGCTGATTCTGTAAAGGTGGTGACCCTCGCAGTGGGTTTCGCCAGGGCTTAGTCCTTCACACTCGCATGTCTCAGTTCCCCCCGAGGTGCCCGGCCGACGCAAATTCGTACTCCGCAACGGCAGCCCCTCCCTCGTCGCTACTGCGTGTACGTTTATGAGCGTGTGTGAGCCCGATGTGTACTCTAAGAATTGTTGGTTAATTGGACTTCTGCGCAGCTGCAAGCTTGGGAAACACCCTCTGCCTGCTCGCTGGGCTCGCTGCAACCTCTTATCAGGGCTTTGGGAACGGGTACACATCTGGAGTTGACTCACAGTATCCAAGCAAGTCCGAGTGACACCTAGGCTAATTTCCGTTAGCACGGCCATAGCAATTTGCATTATATGTTAGCATTAAGCTAGAGGATGTTATATGGTTTGGTTGAACGTTTTGAGGTTGAATGCGCAAGTAGTCGGCGCTTGAGTCGAGCTTGGTGCAGTAGGCCACAGCAGCTAGCAAGCAACAAATAGGGTGGCCACTTCCATAAGGTCAAAAAGGAGGAGATATTTTCAAAAATTTAAGTGTTCTTTTGCTATAACTTTTTTTTTTTACAATAATGTACCTATTTTATAAAATTTATGAAAGTTTGCACATTGATAATGTTTAAACAAGAATAGGACGGGGTTGTCAATCCCAGTAGCTGTACACGAAAATGTGCATCGTGAGGAGCGTTAACAGCCCTGACAATTTGTGGCAAACATTTTACTGATGACCGCTTCAGGAATTTGGGACAATACAAACGTGGATTAACAGAACATCTTTCAAGGGATGAGACAGAGTAATTAGCAGATGATGTAGAAGCCATGCTAGTTGCTAAGCTAACCTAAGATTGACACGTAATGGTTTAACAATGTTATCAAGTGCTTCAGGGAGTGGTTCGGGGATTGCAGATGGAAAAAATTTCTGGTTGACATGAATCTGATGTATTGTAAAAGAAGTTTTGCTGGCAACTGACATTTTTCACGCCACTGCACGGGATAGAGCTAGATTTATGTAAACTAGTTGAGAAATGAGCCAGGTTGCACCAAGGCACCTTTCCCTGACCTCCAAGTACTCTGGGTCATCTGGAAATGAAACGTCCAAATAAAGAAAGGAGAACTGATGCGAGTCTGGAAACATGTCCCCCATGCATGATAAACAGTGCTTGACTATATTTGTAAACAGCCTGTATCCACTTCTTTGGAGCGTACTTTTCATTCTCTTCGCTGACTTCCTCGCCTGTGTGCCCCTCCTCCCCCCGCTCGCTGTAGTTGGCAACTTTTCAGGGCTGGCCTTTGTTGCGCGGACAAAGGGGGCCGCTGCCCTCTCACAGGCTATGTTACAGGCTGTCACATGAGGCGGACACTCTGGGACAGCCCTGCGTTATCTACTGTGACAACTCCGATTACTTCCACAGCCTCCCATCTGATCAGCACATCCAATTCAATTAGTGCCAATTAGTCCTGGTCTGCCCCCCTCCGCCCCCCGCCGGCCCCGCGCCTGCTGCGCCTCCCCTGAAAAGAGTTTTGAAGCAACTCGCTGGTGCCCCTCCTGCTTCCCCACTCCAATTACTCTCACACACACACGCACACAATGAGTCATTCACACATTCTCTGGGACCGGATTCAAAGTGACACATCACACAAAATTCACAGTTTCTTGCACATGAGCCTTCCCAGGTCCGTTCCAGCGACGACACACGGACGCACAATATGCTCGAGGGGAAACACGCAAAAGCGACAGCTATCGATAGTCGGCCGCAAACTTTATAGCGCCACGGCACAGCACAAAACAAAAGTTAGCCAATGTGCTGTATTTACACTAAAACAGTGATCAGTGCTGGCCGAGAATATACATTAATTGGAGTAAAGACGTTTCTGCCCAATGAAGAGAAGTTTGATCTCCCACCTGCAACTAATCCTGCCTAATGTGGCGCACCAGTGGCCTTGGCGGTATTCTCTAAGGTTGATTGCACCGCAGATGCCGAACGCCTATGAAGAGTCCCGATGCAAAACGCGAGCTGCGTCTTTGCCTTGGCCGCCGACCTTTCGTTTACTCGCTGGCCAATCAGGATTTGAGTTGACAAACAACCCAATGAAGACCTTGAGAAACAAATCAGTGAATAGTGTGCTCCGACGGCAGCTTCACAGTACCCCTCCCGTGTCCACCCGCCCGCTTGTTGTGGGTCCGCACACCTGGGCTTGGCAAATGAGGGCGAGCTGAAAGAAAAGGGAGGCGAGGGTGTGGGGTGGGGGAGGGCTGTTTGCTGCGGTGTTTCAGCATTCCGACGGAGCAAAAAGTTAATGATGGCTCTTTTGTGCCCTGAGAACGCCGGTGGCAGCACAAGTGTTACAGGGAATCACTGCCTGTGCCAGTGAGCAGCGACAAAAGGGGGCCAGCCACGAGCTGTGCCGGGTTTCCAGCATATTGATATCGCTTACATCAGGGGTGTCAAACTTATTTTCTTTTTGGAAGTTGAATGTCTCATTACATCTGGGATAAACGTAACAAGTCAGTTCAGAAAATGAAAATCATACCACCAGTCAAACATGGCGGTGGTAGTGATGATGGTCTGGGGTTGCTTTGTTACTCCACGACCTGGACGACTTGCTGTGATTGATGGAAGCAGAAAATCCTGAAGTAGAACGTTCAGCCATCAGCTTGTGATTTCAAACTGAAGCGCATTTGAGATCTCCAGCACACTGGGAAGGAATCTTCTGCATGTCTTCAGAAAACAGAATCACGACTTTGGAGTGGCTTAGTGTCAGGGTTACCTGTTTGACATCTATTAAACACGACACAAAAAGGAGAGAAGACACTCAGTTCAGGGCTCGCGAAGAGAGAGGAGAGGAACTGACTGATACAATTCACTCCTGCACTCTCTGAAGATTCCTCTCCTCACCCGCTCTATTTATTTGCTTTTCCACGCCCCTAGTTACATGGTTGTTCCAACCCTAAAAATGCAAATGCAAGGCATAGTTGGAACACAGTGTACTTGTTTGTCTATCTGTTGTGCATGTGAGTGGAAGATTGCTGAGTACGCGTGGTCAAGTTTGCAATCATTTCTTAACAGATAACAGACAACCTCAGCAGACTGGCTCGAACCATTCTGCTGCGTTAGATGTTGTGGTTCTTCAGCTTTTTGAGTCATCTTCAAATAGCCAGGCTATGTGAATGTGAGTGGGAACAGAGCAAAGCATTCTTCATTGCAAGCAGAAGCAGTTCTTCATTGCAGCAAATGTATAACTTATTATCTACAATTATTCCTACACTTAATCAAAGTCAGTCTTAAAAAAGTGCTTGAAAACCCTCCAGTGTTACTGATTATGGAAGGAAGGGTGCGACAAACAAAAATGTATCCACAGAGATGTGAAAGAGTCGTTAGCAGGAATCGAAAACGTGCTGATGCTCAGGTTGGACCAACCAGTTCCTACGTTGAGAGGGCAAGTACTTTTCCACACAGGGTCACGTAGCTTGGACTAGTTTTGGCCAAGCCAAGAAAGAAGAGGCCTTGTTTCACCACATCTCTTTGCCCCCCCTAATCATAAAAGCCGCCCAAACACGCCCTCCTTCCCTGCAGGCCTTAATACGTGCTGACAGCTTCCCTCCGTAATTGCTGATCACACCCAGATGGACGCTTCCTTCATTTGAGGCTTGCCAGCTCACGGGAAAAGGGGGCAGCGGGGGTGCCGGCGGTGGGGAGTGTGGCCGTCAATGTGTGTGATTTGTTGGTTATAGATACAAGCGCAGTAACCACCCCGGGCCAGCTCGGCCCAGTTTTTGTTCACACATCGGTTGAAAAACAGAGAGGCCTCCTCCTCACGCCCCCTCCCCGAACTACCAGCCCCACTTCTGCCCGACCCTCTCTAGCGCCCTCTGTGTGCGAGCCAAGGGCAGGACCAGGAAGTGATTGCTAGTTACGGGCCTTTTTTTTTCCCCTTTTTGATGGCAAAGAAGAGCGTGAAGATGCTGAGGTTAGAGGTTAGCATCCCGTTTGTTTTGTGTGTGGTCGTTGTGAATTTTTTGAGGTGACGGAGTGACCCTCCACCCCACCTCAACACCCCCAGCTACTAATGAGGGCAACATACTGTGACCCCGAATGAAGGAGAAATGGAAAGAATAGAAGTGCAACGTTCTTTTTTTCTGGTAGTTGTCATTTGTTGCCCACGTTTGCTTTTTTTTGGCGAATGATACCTTCCACTTGTAAAAATTAGCAATATGAAAAACATGCATTATAGTGTGTTGGCCCGTCTATAGCGTTTCCCATTGTGTGTTAGCATTAAGCTAGCATATTTATGTTAGGCATTGGCCGAACATTTGTCACCAGTTTACTTTTTTTAGCGAGTGAAACCTTCCAAACACACTTGCCACTTATAAAAATCATCCATGCATCCATTTTCTTAACCGCTTCTTCCTCACAACGGTCGCGGGGGCGCTGGAGCCTGTTCCAGCTGGCTTCGGGCAGTAGGCGGGGTACACCCTGAACTGGTTGCCAGCCAATTGCAGCTTATAAAAATCAGCAATATGAAAAACTTGTTTTATAGCGTGTTAGCATCAAGCTATCAGATTTATGTTAGGCCGATACTAACTGCAATGATGCAGTGTTGAAAGTACAGTCAAGCCCTGTGGATTATCAGCGTTTCTCCAAGAATTTTTCAGGGGTTTGTCAAGTCAAGTCATCTTTATTTATATAGTTAAAAATACATTCTAATCCCCCCCAATGGATTTCATTGGGCGTCAATTATGTGCAAATATTGGTTTTTCTGGAACATTTTTAAACAGCCAGCAGCTCGTTTTTTCTTCTTCTTCTTTTTTTTTATTTTTTTTTATTTCATGTGGGTGACCACATACGTCTGTTGCCATACCTAATAAATGAAAAGAAGCGGTCACGAAAATGAAGATGTTTTGGCCATATTTGCCTATTTCGGCGGTTGCCATGGAAACATAGCCAGACATTTAAAAATGAATAAAAGGTTGCTGTTAAAGTGTGACAGACAAAAACAATCAGTGGGATGAATATCTGCTTCAAATTTCATTCATGACCGACGAGTGTCATCATTGACACATTCCAGTGGAGGACAACACAAACGTTAACCCGCACAAGGACATTATTGATTTTGGATACAATAGTTAAAGTAGCTTTTTTTTCCCTTCACTGTGAATGCTTATGTTCAGACAGAACTGTCAATGCGACGCTATAAATTTCAGACTTAAAATGTTTGCCTGTGCGCTACATTACATTCTAGTATTAAAAAAATAAAATAAAAAATCATTGTGACATTGCGAAAGCCACAAGTCCAGACTTTTACTTTTACTTCCTGTATAATATCACAGCATATGTGTGATGAGCTTCCACGCAAAAAAAAAAAAAGAAAAAAAAAAAGAGGCCGACCAACCTTGAATCGGCTAAATTGGCAGCTCTGAGTCCAGAAAAGCAGGAGACGAGGACCAGTTACATTGTGCAGAAGGGCAAAAACACAATGTGCAATATTGCGCGCACACTGAACATTCATTCGGCGCTTTGAAAGCTCAACAAATTGGAAAGTGCCACAAAAAGCGGCAGCCGTGGGTCAGGCTACAATTTTCGCTCTAAATACCTGTTTGTGTCGACCCTCGCCGGGCCTTGACAAACACGATTCTGCTGTGTGCACATTGGCCTGAAAGTGTGTCTTTTCAAATATTTTCATCAAGCAGGAAAATGCAAGGTTGCCGCGGCGGCGCGACTCCACAAACCCTACAAAGGCCAACTGTTCAATGACATGATGAAAGCCGCATTAGTAAATATTTGAATGGAAATGCTTTCTATTCACCGAGCCTCGTTTCTTCAAGCTGGAAGGCGCTTTAGGTCACAGGAATGCAGCCGGGAGTCTTTTTTTTTTTTTTTTTTTTTTCCAGCCAACTCTTGTGTGAATGCTGTCAAAACAAACCGAAATCACCGCGAGGGGTGAGTCCGGTTCAAAGCCAATGCTGAACTGACCACACCTACCGATGTCACCTGGCAATTACCCTTTGACCTGGCCGCCTGAAATCGCTTGCGAGTAGTCTTGCACTTCTCTGTGCTCGTTTGCCTTTTGCAGGCTTCTCTATAACTATATATATATATATATATATATATATATATATATATATAGTGTTGTTCCGATACCATTTTCTGGCCCCCTGTACCGATTCCGATACCCCGACACCATACCAATACCTAAGGTTTCTTTTCCTCAACATGAAAAAGCTGTCCTGCCATTGGTTCAGAGCATTCAAGGGCCAATAGGAAATCTTAGATCGGCATGCAGTGAGCATGTCACATATCAGTGAATGTCGTCCACCAGCAAGACAAGATGCTGCATCCAAAATCCTATATTAGCGTTGGAATTAATGGTATCGGCATGTTACTTGTGAGTAGTCACCGATACCGCAACCACTGTTTTAAAGCAGTATCGGCGCCTCTGCCGATGCCAGTCTCGGTATCGGAACAACATTAATATATATAACTATATACATATATATATACATATATATATACATATATATATATATATATATATATATATATATATATATATATATATATATATATATATATATATATATATATACATATACATATATATATATATATATATATATATATATATATATATATAAAGTACTTGTCCAACAAGCCTCCCAATAACGTTTTTTTTTCTCCGCCTTCTCGATCCAACTAATCCAAAGCCTTGACCCTTGCGCACCTCCTTGAATGTCACATGACCATGCAGGTGTGGAGGGGTCTCTGCCCCATCTGACCTCCAATTAGTGACCCTAATTAGTGGAGGCCTTCAGCACCCACCCGCTGGGAAGCTGAGCTGCTTTGGAGAAAGGGAGAGGACAGAGGGATGCAGGAGAGAGGGCGGGTGGGGGGTGGGTGGTGGCATAGCTGCATTCCTAAAGAGTTGCCGGAACTTCAATCTGACCTGAACATTGCGTATCAATTTTTAATATCTTGGGTCCGAGCAATCCAGATTTTTTTTTTAGGCTGATGGCCAATTCTGATGTTTGGCAGAATAAAATTCAGATAAAGGATTTTTAAAAACTCTCCATCCATTATGTAACCCATGTAAGAAAGGGGAACTTTTGACCTGAGGCATTCTGGGATATCAACCTACTGACGTGAACACTACCTAAGTCACGTTTTGATCATGTGGTGAACTCACGTCTTCTTACCGAGCAGCCAACAATGGAAGAAGAAGAGCGATTTGCGTTTTCCTCACTATTTTGAGTTGTTTAAAATTGAGTACCAGAATCAATCAATTAACTCAATTACTTTTTTAGTAAGTACCCATCCTAACAGTGGCCTTATTCCAAGTAGGAAAAATCGCTTTTGGCACGTCACACCATATGATGATTGGTCAGCATACAGCTCCAAATCTGCCCTTTGCTGACAACTTTGCTCACACATTTGGCCCAATAATAATATTAATAATAATAATAATAAACAATGTGTATACTCAAGTGCAACTCCCCAAAAATCCCGTGGCCGCTTTTCCACAAAACGCGGTTCTCGGCGCACCTGGTGGGACTCGCCATTGTTGCCATGACAATGTTGTGATGCGTTTGACTGAGGCCAAGCTACACAACAGGCCACCCATCTGGTCCCCATTCTGCCGGCCCGTCCGTCCTCGCTCAAATAGACGTGCCAATCACCCTAATTGGCACCCTGCCGCTCGATTGTCCCACTCTGCGCGAGTGCCTCATGCTGACGTCTGGGCCCAAGGATGTGAACGTTTGGGTCTTCAGGTGCGTGCGGGTGTTTCTCCTGCAACCTGCTCTATCATCTGCCAAATATATATTTGGCCTCAAGAAAAATGTGCTCACCTTAATAAGTTGGGGGAAGCTATGTGCTGCTTTCTGCTTTAGCAGCTGTAAAAATGTTGCTCTTTTTCTGACACTTCAACTCACAAGGACAAGTCAATTTACACTTTGGAAACAAAATGACTAAATCAAAGAGAACAAGCTATTTGAAGGGACTGAAAAGATGAAAAAGTTGTGTGTGCGTGTGTGTACAATATAATGTAACTGAAAATTTAAATTGTATGTCCAATTTAAAAAATTAATTAAATGTCCCAAATATGAAATCGTGTACATTTGTGATTGAAGGCGGGCAGAAGACGCATGACACTGTAGACATGAGGCAAATGACGTAGACATATATTTATAGGAGTAAAATTGTACAACATAACGGCTGATTGCCAATAGAAAGTCAGCCCAGAAAACACAAGAAATCCTCTTCAAATAAGTGCAAAATGTTAAAGATTCATACAACTGTAAAGCATATTTAGAAAGTTCTTTTTTTTTTTTATCGGTTTTCTTTTCTCTTCCAAGCACACAGAAAGACTCACTTATTTATATAATGATGTATATATATATGTATACACATTTGTAGCTATGTACAAAAAGAAGCAAGTGGTGCCCAAACAAAAGAAGTGATGAGCGTGCAGGGCAGAGGGGAAGCCAACCGAGCAGAAGGAATCCAAAGCACTTGAAGAAGCGTCCCACAGAAAGTAGGAGGGGCCTTCAGGGACACCCGTCAACATTACACGACGCAAACACTCTCATTCACACCACTGAAACCCTTTCACCCATCACACCACAACACGGACACATAATACACTTCAAATATGCATTTCCTTTTGTCGTGTGTAAATCAGCATTTTACTACAATGTATGCCAGAGACAGTAGTCTGTAGTATGAGAACATTTCAGTAGTGTGTGAGTTGTTTATTAGTGCACAATGAGTGAACAAAACTCAGTTGTGTGTGAAAAAAAAAAAAATGTGCTTGAAAGTCATGTGTGAGGGTTTCAGTTGTGTATATTAGCAACAGAAATTGTGACGTGAATGTGAAAGTGTTTCAGTAGTGCCTGTAAGCACAAAAAAAAACATCAAAAGTTGGGAATTTTGTGGTGACGTGAATGTTTTCAATTTCAACAGGTCCATATCTTGTGTTAAAAAATGCGCTTTTGAGAATAAATACTTTTTGGGGTTAATTGGGCATAATGAGGAATAAAAGGTCAATGGTGTGGTGAAAAATGTTGAATTTTGGGAAAACTGTGAACATTTGGAATGAGAAAAATACTGGCCCACATGGCATATATTTTTGCAATATTATGGATTTGGAATGATGTGAATCGAATGAATTATGTGAAAGGAGATGCATGTCAAACACGTGGGAGGAATAAAAAAAATGGGAATAATTACGTCCCTGACGTCCCCTCCTATGCAACTCGCACACACACAAAATGAACGAGTGAATGTCACTTTGGGTGCATGAGGGCGCCTGAGACTCCTGAGCTCCATCACTGCGCTCAATATTTGATGGCGCCACATGGGAATAATTACAGACAATAAGACAGGGTTGAAACAGCGGCCTGATAAATCACATAAAAACAATAAAATAAAATAAAAAAATCACCACATACAGAGGTCGCCATTTTCTTACAGCCCTACAGATGCTGTTTTGGAAAAAAAGTGCGTGAGAGGTGAAATCCATGAAAGAGCGGAGGGTTGGGTTAGAAAAAGAAAGAAGCAACTCAAATTGAGTTGCGTTCGCTGAAGGCTTTCCCGCTGAAGCCAGTGGAAACGGCGTGAAAAAAAAAAAACAGAAAAAAACTGCATTTGACTGGAGACAACGAGGCTGTTGTAGGCAAGCCTGTCACTCCCACGGAGGTTCATCAAGTTGCAAACATAAAGTGCTTTGAAGGTGGGCACCAAGTTGGAGATGGTTTGAGCATCGTTTGAACAGGAACTCACAAGAACAAAAACGCCCACTAGAACATTTGCTTTTTTTCCCCCCCACACTGTACCAAATTTTAGTGGGACATTTACAAATTGCATTCGAATTCGAGACGGTCCATTTTCAGCACACTAAATGTGTTGGAGAATTTTGCAAAATTTTTTTTTTTTTGATGAATGCCATTAGTTGGCACTGCAGTATACATGGCTCCAAAATTACAAAAACAAAAACGTATCCAGTGAATCCCCACCGATTGGTAGAACCCCGCCCTCCCGCCGGAAACCTATTTTTCAGAAAACATGCACATTTTCAAAGTTTCTTGGGTCTTTTTGTGTTGGTTTGTTAGGCCCTGAGATGCCCCAAGGTTGCAGGTGCCAAAAGTCCTGCTCATACCAAGCAAATACAGTGGAGCCCGGCAATTCGTGGGGGATTCCGACTAACCAAAATGTGGCGATCATTATATTTTAACACACACATTAAACCAATGTATTTCTAATTTCAATTTAATTTCTAATTTCTAGTTCCTGATCATAAAGCGGCCACAAGAGGGCGGTCAATGCTGATATTGGCCACAGTCGCGAGTACCAATACCTTAAAATAAGGTTGGTATCGGCACGATACCTGGTATCAGTACTTGCACATCCCTAATATATATATATAAAACGGGTAACAAAAAAAAAAAAAAGTAAGACTAGGTACCAATCGGCCATTATGCAGGGGTCCACTGTAATTGGTGTCAAGGAAGTAAGTTGAAGAGATATTGTTGTATGATCTTGCAAATCTGGGAGGAGCTAAGTTCAGCCTGGGCTGTTACACTTCTTGTGTCTTTTTTAGAAAACTATCAGAACTAGAGCTAGCACAGTATTAGTTCACCCACAAACACAAGCAAATCAAGAACCACAAAACATATTTAAATAACATATTTAAATGCTACACTTGTCTTTTTTTTTTTCTAACATAGGCCGTGTTTGGAACCATGCATGCATTCCCTATTCACTATATAGATATTTTTGGATGACAGACTCCGTATATGGTAATTATTAATTTTTATTTCCTCATTGCTGTTGCATAATTCCGACCTATTCCGACATAAATATTCAACAAATAACATGCTATTGTTTGAAGTTGAGTGTATTTGAAAATGACTATGAAGTGCTTTATGTCACTGATGGGATGTGGCGCCCTCTAGTGGTCTGCAAAAGCATCTCTGAATTAAACGTTCACGTTTGTGGAATCTAGTACATTTATTAAATATGGTTCAGTTATAGTAATGTACATTACATTTGCAATTTGTCTGAAAAAATGTATTTTTATTACATTTTGTGCTATATATTTTAATTGAATAATTATTAAATAGTTTTTATGTTCCAATATTTTTGAGAATGTGTGGTTTACAATAATTAAATACATTTTGAAAAACACAACCTTTGTTTTTCGACGGAAACTCATTTTTTTGGTTCACTTTCCTTCGTTTCAAAGGGGTAAATTAAAGTTTGGCAAAGATTTTTTTGGATGGGTGCACGGCACCTCCCCCCTCCCCCGCCAGCCCCCCTTGATCACGCCACTGCGCTTACTGCAAATTTGATCCCTGCAAAACGGCAACGTCACTATAGTGAATAGGGAGTGATTTCCAACACAGCCTCAGTGTTTCTTCGGGATTTTCACAGCACCAAAACCACTTAATGCTGTTCTGGCTCTCATTCACACGCTCGCCTCACATTCACTCACACGCACGCACACATTGGACAAAAGCATATAAAAGCAACAGGGAGAGTCTCTGACGCGAGTCACATGATAGCCTCCACCTCTCCAAAGTCATTTTAAGAAACCGTTTTCTTGCCGCCGAGATCCGACTCTTTCCGGTCCATCCTCATGTACGGCTCGAAGGCCGAGGAGCCGCAGCCGTAGGCCGAGGTCAGCTCGTGATGCGCGCCGCCCAGCAGAGGCACGGAGAAGCACAGGGAGCGCGGCGGCGGCGGCGGGACAGCCGGCCGAGGGGACGGCGGGGTGCCGGCCAAGGCGTGCAGGGGCAGCCCGAAGGCCGCCCCGGGGAGGGTGCCGGGAGGGGAGGCGGAGGCTCCTCCGCCGCCCCCGGGGCCGCTCAGCAGAGAACCGTTGGCGTGAGGAGCCAGGAGGGGGGACGGGGTGGGTGGCGCCGGGCCCGACAAGAGGCGCCCCTGCTCCAGGAGACGCAGGATGTTGCAGGTGGCCAGAGACTCGGAAGAGGAGGACGCGCGCTTGTCCGAATCCTTGCTGGTGTCCTTCTTCTGTTTGGTCCGACGGTTTTGGAACCACACCTTCACCTGCAGTGGCCAGCACACAAACAAATTTGTGATCGGCAATCTTCAAGCAACAGCTTCTTTACCAGGTCTTGATGAACCCTGCTTGGTGCACGCATGCAAACAACACGGAATGTCCACCGACATTTTTATGGACTAAAGACCTGTTGGTCTTTTAGACTTTCAGCAAACAGCAAAATGTGCTGAAACGTCCAACTTGGACTTCAACAATCAAAGGTTCATACATATACATAAATATGAATATGTTCACCAGGGGTGTCCAAACTTTTTCATTTGAGGGCCACATAATTTTATGAAGAGAAATTGTGTTTAGTCCTACAAATTGTACAAATCATTTATTTGTGCTTTTGCATACTTAGAAAAATGCTACAGTATATAAACCAATTTATTTGTAATATGGCAGTTGGGTTATTATAGTTTGGGAATTTTTGTGTGTTTTTTAATTAGTTTTCAGGGTGGTTCTGTTAGTTTCTATTAGTTTAGTTCTTTTAAAAATGCTCAGCTTTTGTTTTTAATTTGTATTACTTGTGCACAATATTTAAAAACCACCATGGGAGTGATGTCATCTGAAGGTGCTTTTGTATTGGCTGCTGCTAGATGACGTCACTTCTGTGTGACATACTTTCAAACGTCATTATTCCAGTTTATATCAAAATAAATCTACAAAAAAAATCACTAAAAACAGACTAAAAACAGAGTGCTGTGCCATCATTGCTGGATTGAGTCAATTTTTGAACTGCATTTGTACAGTGGTTTCTCATTCTATTTGGAACTCAAGCCTACTTAAATCTAAAATTCATTTTACAAAATCATAGATTCCTGAAATGTTTACATCATTTAAGAATTACAGGATTTACAGGATTTTTGGATGGATGTACTTTTAAAATAAATTTTAAAAGAGTGCGGTTTAAGTACCCCCATTTTAGAACCACTGCTCTATTGTAGAGCATTTATATATATATATATATATATATATATATATATATATATATATATATATATATATATATATATATATATATATATATATATATATATATGTATTTTTATATATATATGTGTATTTTTTTAAATCATCTAATTTTAATTAACGTTTATTAATCATGTTTTAATCATATAACATCCTAAAAAGACTTTTTTTTTTTTAATTGAAATGTATTTTAGACCAAAAAAAAACAAAAAAAAAACAGTATGAATATCTGCAGTAGAGAGAGATCGAGTGAGACAACAATTGACAATTTTTGGTAGCCATTTTGCACAATATGTTAGCATTAGGCTACTTGACTTTTTTAGATGAAATGATATGATAGAAATGATTTTTTTGAATATATGCGCGTTGAAATATCCAATGTTTAAATGTCTTGTTTAACTCTTTGACTGCCAAAGACGTTTCATGATGATTAGTAAAATTCCAATGAATGGAATGTGATCTTTCATTTCGTAGCCACATTGTATATGTAGTAAAGGCAAACAATATTCTTTTTGCCTTGAAAGATGAGTTAAAATGCTCAAAAGCGGCTGGCACTGTGGATTTTTTTGTTTTGTTTTTATAACGCCTGGCAGTCAAAGAGTTTTAATGTGTCATGAACATATAAAATGCATCGTTCATAAAAGTAAAATGAGTTGTATTGACAAAAATGCTTCAAAGCTAACAGTTCTTAAAAAGGAAATTATTTGTAAATTATCAACTTAAATACAACTGAACTGCATTGTACTAAGGTGGTGATTCTTTCGCACACCACCAGAGGGAGCATCTGCTTCCAACATGAAGAAACTCACAGGGATAGATTGATGGCGAAATGCAATCCGCAATCTCTTTCCGCCATGTTTAATTCAGCGTGTAGCGCATCGAGCAAATGGCGCGGCGATGGCAAGAAAAGAAAAGTGGATCCCGAGGAGAGCGGATCCCTGCCCCCGAGCAGATAGGACGTTTACGTGAGACGGTATCAGTGCACGGTGAGGGCGGAGTCATCGCGAGGCTCGGGCAAGTGAGCTCATGAGTCAGCTGGCGGCCATGACGCGTATAATGGGATCGCGCGGTGGCTCAGAGAACCAAACCAAAGCCAGGGAAAAGCCTGCAACGCCCAAGGTTCCATGAAAAGCTTTTACTACGCAGCCGGGCGGGGCGGGGCGGGGCCTACACTACTATCCATGGCGAGGGATTTGATTGGAGGGAAATTGATGAGAGGAGAAGAAAGCAAATCTGCCTTTGGTACATCTACACTATTGCACGTAAATCCTTTTTAATGGGATCCAGGGTTCAGCGCTGGGCCACAGATTACCGAGGGGATGTGGATCTGGCGTGACCTGCATTTTGCCCCGGCCGGGCCTCGCCCCGTGCGCCCCGCCCCCAATGCACTCGCGAGGTACAAACGCAACTTTGCACAGTGTGCATAGAAATCACATCATCCCCATTTGAAATTCAGTTCCGCTCATTCAATTCACCTTGGGAACCATTTTCCTCATGCCAAAAATTCCAATGCACCCAAAATCAAAATTCACACCCAAAAACATCCCTATTCATTCACAATGATGCATTGAACACAACAGATTTGACATCGTTTCCAATTGAAATTCAAAACATTCAACTCATTCAAGTCACCTTGGGAACACTTTTTAATTAACATACCCACAAAAAAAATCCTTATTCATCCCCAATGACATAAAAAAAAAAACATCCATTTAATTCAATTTCATTTGACATTGTTCTATATCTTTCAATGTCATTCCATATCACTCAATATCATTCCATATTTTTTTTCCATTCAGCTTATCAGCCTTCACATGCAATTTCTCCAGAAATTGTGAATGTTGAGTTTTTGGACTTTTATCTATTTATTTATTGATCTAGTGGACAATGACAGCACCTTGCAAATGATGTTTTCAACTCGCTAGTATGAAAATTAGGGGTGTCAGGCGGTTAAAATTTGTAATCATAATTAATCGCATGACTTCAACAGTTAACATAAAAGGGGAGGAAAAATGTTAACAGAAACATGGCTGCATCTTTTAGTCATTGATACCGTAATTTCATAATAATTCATCAAATTGAGTTAGAATTACAAATATGTACTGTGCTGTAAAAAAAAAAACGAGTGTGATATTTATTTGTGCTGCGGTCATTTTTCTGCCACTAGATGGCATAACTGCATTTGTAAGCCGTTGGTGACCACTCAATGCATTTGTCTTTTCATATTAAGCGCTATCTAATCTTTAATATGAGATAACTTGAGAAACTCTGCACATTTTTAAAATACAATTTGACCCCAGTCTCCACAAATATATGCATTATTATTTAATTTATAACTGGTAAATTTGGACGTGTCTGCTTCGTTGCGACTGGAATTTCCCCCAGTACAGGCTTTGCAAGTAAGGGGCGGTCATTAATCGTGCATAAAAATACATAAATAAATAAATTTAAAAAATAGCACCGTTAAAGGAACTTTAAATTACCTCAAAATTAACACACAAATTTTGACACCCCCAACACAAATCTGTTGTAAGTTGACTCTTTATTCGAATAAAAGAGGAATTGGCTCTTGTCAAGATTTCAACTGAATTTGGCAATATACAAGTATTATTTTTAATTTAATATTTGTTTAATAATTCTTAAGACATTTAGGGAAACATGTAGTTGTTATGTTTAAAGAGGTGTTAGGATTATGACGATCTAAAATTCTCGACTGGACTGAAAAAGTTCATTCATTCACCAAACCTCACACAACACCCCCCCCCCCCCCCCCCCCCCCCCCACCTGCGTTGTTGACATTTTCACACATAGTATGAAATTGTTACTACTGTATGGTGACCCTGAAATTGCTTGACCAGCTCATCGTGTTAAATACTACACGCATACTCAGAAATTGCTCGGCTACACAGCTAGGCGTAGTTTAATGAGAATACTATGATGAGGCCATTTTACATTTCTATTCTTTTACGGTCATGACGGCCCTTTGAGTGCAATGCAGCCCGAGACAAAAAAAAAAAAAAAAAAAGAAAGAAAAAGTCTCTTGACAAACTAGCAACCTTTCAAGATGTCACCGGGAGCGGTCGCCATCAGGTTCAGCCGGGGGTTAACCCCATCTTATAGAAGGGCTGATAGATATGGCTGCCCTAATCCCTCCTTAGCACAAAAGCACTTGGGACAGTTATGAGGCAAACCGCCACCGCCCATCCCCCACACAATGCCACACGCTGCCCATAGGGGGCGCTCTCATCGCATCGTCTGCTCAGGTGATCCTCTCGGCACGGCTGGGACCTCGCTGACAACTTGAGAAGACAAAGTGTCGAAGTCCGGTCCTCGAGGGCCTGAGTCCTGCATGTTTGAGAGGTTTCCCACGTTCAACACAGCTTATTCATATTTAAGCTCATTAGCAAGCTCTGCAGGAGCCGGATAATGATGGTGATCATTGAATCAGGTGTGTTGGAGTAGAGAAACTTAGAAAACATGCAGGACTTAGACCCTCAGTTGGCAATGATTATTTTTCCGTCAGACATGCCTCGCGAGCATTTAGCGGTTAGCATGACAAAGTTGCTAGTCGTGGCAACATTATCACTTTGCAAACTATTTTCCTGCTAATTGTGTGTTAAAACTTATTTGAAGACTTGTGAAAGATTGATTTTAGCCCTGTTTGTTGAATTTTTTGAGCTGTTGAAAGTCAACCCCCAAAAATATGTTTTTGACAATAATATGTTTTATGCAGCCCCGCTAGTCTAAATATGGCATTCTGGTTAATATTGCGTTAGTGGAATATGAGTTAAGCAGCAAAATCCAGCTGTTTTTTAATCCATCTCAGGGGGCGGCCATTTTGCCACTTGCTGTCAACTGAAGATGACATCACAGTTGCTCAGGGCTCAGGCAACGACCAATCACAGCTCACCTGTTATCTGAAGCTGAGCCGTGATTGGTTGCTACCTGAGACCTGAGCAACACTGATGTCATCTTCAGTCGACAGCAAGTGACAAAATGGCCGCCTCGAGATGGGTAAAAACGGCTGGATTTTGCTTCATAAATCATATTCTACAAATGTAATATTAATCAGAATGTTTTGTTTCGACTAGTGAGACCAGTTTTGTGGCCCCCCGCTGCATGTTTTTTGCTGAATTGACACCATTTTTTTTTTTTTTCGAAAACAACCTGTATCAAAATTTGAGTTCTTTAATTTCCACCAAATTTCCTCTTAACGTAAAGTCAAAAGTTGCATTTCCCAACGCCAAACATGGTCACGCTATAAGCAAAGGCCTCTGCCTCACTTCCTGTCACCAACGTGGGGACAATGGCGGCACTATGCGTCATGGCGGCTGTGTCGTCCCGCCAGACGCCGTCCGCTTGGGACAATACGCACACGGACCGCGTCGAGACACGCGACTGGCGTCATGTCGCGTCGAGGCTGGAACACAAGGCCGCCACTTGACCAACCTAGCAACAAACACGCTCTCACATGCGCCTTGAGGTCACTGACAAGTGACAAGCCGTCAGGCCACACCCCTGACTGGTCGCCAGCCAATGGCAGGATGTGTAGTGTGGATATAAAAGATTCACACATCTCTGTTAAAATGTCGAGAAATGTCCAGTAGAACAAATGAATTTTATTTGGGGTCAACTGGCTTCCTCCCACACTGTAAAAAAAAAAAAAAAAAAAAGCTTAACAACAGGTTATCATGATTTAGTGGTAGAGTTGTCGATCTACACCCCTGAGGTTGCTGGTTCAATCCCAATGCAGTCTGACGACGTTAAAGATCCATGAGCAAGTTAATCTAAGTCCAGTTATTTCTGATGCTGTGAAATGGGTATTTACAACGCAAAGAACTTTGAGGGCCGTGTAAGGTAGTAAAGCGCCATATAAGCGCATTTTCCAAGCACAAGCTGCTTTTATACTATTTTGTTCTGTAAAATTTACATGCAGATTCTGTTTATTGTACTTTGAATCCCAGTAAAATTCAGCAGCAGTTACTGTTTCTTGTACATTCGATACCAGTAAAATAAACTAGTTGTTTTGTAAAGTTGTTTACATTTCCCCATCTTTATTTTTTTTTTGACTGAATTTCCCTAGTAACCACAGCTGCCGGTTTTCCCCGTAAAAACAGGGTTGTTGTTTTTTTTTACAGTGCAAAACATACACAAGATGCATTGAAGTTTCATGGAAATTGGCTATAGGTGTGAAGTTGACCTGTTTCAATTGAGCCAAACTACATAAATAAAATGTACGACTATGAATAAATTATGTTTATCCATGCTAAGTCAATTAAGTTCCACACAAGGTAATTGAGTTAAATTAAGGTAGGATTGCTTAATGAACCAACAGTCATCATCATGTGATTTTATTAAGTTAATTAAAATATTTATTTATTTATTTATTTATTTAGTCTTAATTAAGCAGAGGCAATTTAAACAGCGGCAGTGTGTGCTGACGCCCGTCAGTTTGAATGGACTGTCTCAGAAAATTTGAATATTGTGATAAAGTCCTTTATTTTCTGTAATGCAATTAAAAAAAACAAAAAATGTCATACATTCTGGATTCAATGCAAATCAACTGAAATATTGCAAGCCTTTTATTATCTTTATATAGTTGATTATGGCTTACAGCTTAAACAAAACTCAAATATCCTCTCTCAAAATATTACAATATCATGAAAAAGTGTACTAATCACTTGAATCGTCGAATTAACTCAAAACACCTGCAAGTGTTTCCAAGTAAATCCAGACATTTTTGTTTTTTTTTATTGCATTACAGAAAATAAAGGACTTTATCACAATAATCTAATTTTCTGAGACAGTCCTGGAGACTGCAGAAACAAACTACATAAAAAAATGGGGGAGGGAAAAAAAATCAAGTTAAGTCCTAATAATAAATGTGTCTTTTATTCCATGCAGGAAAGGCATCTTTAGTCAGTTTTTTTTTTAAATACACCTTCATTGTTTTTGTTAGTGCAGATATGTCAGATTGCTCACAATCATATCTGAGCTTTTAATTGTCCAAAGGCAAACACACCGGTGGATATTAGGTCATTTTATACAATATTATTAGAAATCAAACTGCCGATACCGTCATGTTTGAGGTCTTTCAATGAGGTATTGTTTTGGCATTTAGGAGCGAACATGACAAAATGTATGATAGGTCTATGATGGTTTTTTTTTCCTTGCTAGCGTCTCAAACGTTTGAATTTGCTTTGAGTGCTTTCACACGATTGTATAAGGGAAGATTCAACCGGCGGGAAAAATGAAAAGAAATAAATAGGCCTACTTTGGACTACTTTTTTTAATACTGCAAAATGCGAATGAAAATAAATAGTTGAAAAAATAAAAGTATGATGATAAAAACACGCTGGTTGTGTTCTTTTGAAGTCGAGGCCTCCGATTGGCTCACGAGTCAATCCGACCCGAGCGAGCCAATGAGAAACGACGGCGGTGTCTCGGGTGGAGTGGGCGTGTCTGGGTGCTCTCTCTCTCTTTCTCTCTCTCTCTCTCTCTCTCACCTGGGTCTCGGACAGGTTGAGCTGGCGGGCGAGTTCGGTGCGCTCCCGGCCCACCACGTACTGACACCGTTGGAACTCCACCTCCAGCCGGTACAGCTGCTCGGCCGTGAACGAGGTCCGGGTTCGCTTGGGCCGGTCCAGGTCCAGGCCCTTGGGCAGCACGATCTCCCGGATGGTGCCTTTGGCGTCTGCGTGCGCCGACGAGCATGGTCGTGAACAAGACGTCAATTAGTAGAACATTGACAATGACGTCATCATCATCATTATCATTATTATTATTAGTAGTAGTAGTAGTAGTATATAGAAGCATTAAAATGCTGGCAATATTATCACTATTACTTTCTAATGTGGTGGTAAATGTAATGCAACACGGTCATTGTCAATAATAGGAAAAACTATATTTTTTTGGTAGCGGTATAAAAGTAGCTATATAGTATAAATAATTGAATTTGTAATATTGTTACTACTTTTAATTCACAATTTATTATTTTTCCATTCACTCAATTATGCATTACAAACACTAGTACTACTTTACTGATAAAGATAACATACTACAACAACTAAAAAAATATATTTTGTGTAATAATATTGTTAGACAACATATGCAATAAATACAATTATTATTATTATTAGTAGTAGTAGTAGTAGTAGTAAAAGCAGCAGCTGCATAAACACTACTACAACTGCATATAATAATAATAATAATAATAATAACAATAATAATAATAATAATATAGGCCTAATACACAGAATCATACATTTGTACTTTTTACTCTTATATATTTGGTCCCGGTCCAAACAGAGGAAAATGTACACTTTTTATATTATTGACATTTACACTGAATATTTTACTCTCTTCCAAATGTAGAATTTTACTCTGTTTAGATTGATAATTTTCTGTGTAAAATGTAGTCTACCAAATTTGTTTAAATATTGGCTACATATATATACATATAGTCAATAATAGGAACAGTATGATCATATGACAATGATAACAATAACGATGACGATTATCATAACAGTAGTAGTAGCAATGAAGTACTAGTAACAATATATCAATATGACTGGTAAGATTAATAAATAATAATAATAAAAATAATAATAATAATTATTATTATTATTATTATTATAGACTCTTAATTGAAGACAGCGGAATGCAATTGTGCAACTCTCTGAGCTGTTGTTTTTATGACTCATTCCATTATTAGACATTCATAGTACACATAACATTTTCCATATATACATTATGTATAACGACGTTTTGTTTCTGTATCGAAAAAGAGATCACATCGATCTTTTTTCCCCCCCTCCACCTCCATGCATGAATTTATGCTGTAAGAGGCAAACATTGATGTGTCTTTTTGTTGCTGTTGGTCAGACAGAGCTGCTCTTTGTCCACACGTTTCAACTCATGAAATATGGAAGCCGTGAAACTAAAAAAAATGAACAGCCGTCCCTGAATAAAATATGATTGTAGCGAAATGAGCCAATAACGCGTGCAGGATGCATGGGGGGAAAAATGTCTCCATTGTTTTTTGTTTGTTTTATTTTTTGCACTTTGACGGCAAAAGTGAAGCGATATTGCCACGTTTTTTTTTCTGCAGACATAGAAAGAAAGAAAAGAAAAAAGCAACGAAAGTGAATGCGTTGAACTCTGCGTGACCCCTCGGCCTAAAAGACGAAAACAATTTGAAACAAATCCACACAACTCAAAATACCCTTAGGCCTTTAACAACCAATCAGTAACAGCCCATTTTCGATCCACATATTTTATCGCATTTTATTGGACATTTTTCGACACTCACATAAAAATAAAACTATTTCGCGTAACACACACTTTATACGTTTCTATTCTAAATAGTATATAGCAGCTTGCACGTTGCACCAATTGTATTTGTTTTTTCCCCCCATTTAATTTGCTGTCCTTGCATCTATACTGCACTATCGATTTATGGTGTTGCCCCGAATGGATTTATGATGATGATGATGATAGTTATTATTTTTTGCTCTCTGATGGCCCCATATAGGATCGAGGGCGTGGACAGCTAAATGTTAAATAACATCAACCCCTTTCAAATAAATGCCGTCGTCATTTTTTTTTGCAAATAAATTTTTTTTTATGCCATAATCATCTCCCTCGTGATGCAAATGGTTCATTATTATTATTATTTTTGTTGTGTGTTTCCTGAAAAATCTGAAAAAAATGACTGAGGCGATTATTTTAAAGTGTCGAGATGCACCCTTGGTTAAAAAAATAAGTTAACATATAGGTAAAAAACAAACAAACAAACATGGCCTAAAAAAATAAGCCAATATTAAAATGATTTAGTGTTTTATTTTGAAGCCAGTTTAAGAGCTCAGTCACACAAAGCCCACCTTTTTTATTCTTGTTTATATGTCATAAAAATAAACGGACTCTTTTCACATGTTGCATGCTTATATGTTTTAGATTTGTTTTGATCAACATTTCGTGAAAGCGGTCCATGTCGGCTACTCACCTCTGACCAGAATCCTCCGACAGTACTCGGGGTCGACTCCCAAAAGTTTGTCGTGGCCGTCCTCGCTGGAGGACGTGGGCGTGGACGACGACGTCCCCGGGGTGTCGGACGAGCTGTGGGCCGGCGAGCGGCACTTGGGGTTGGCGTCCAGCCGCTCCGGACACAGCGGATTGGCTCCGCAGCGGTGGCGGCTCCCGTCGCCCATTGCGGCCTGATCGAACATCTTCCTTCCTTCCTTCCTTCCTTCTACTTCTTCTCCACCCGGAGGGAATCGGGGGGCATGCCCTCTGCTCCTCCCCCCCCCCACGGAAAAAATAAAAGACTCAGAGTGGAAGCACCTGCCACGCAAACGTTGATGAGTTCAGGTGTGTCGCCGGCATGACGCGGAAGTCCGGTTAGAGGAGCCGACCTGGCGAGACTACGGAAACCGGGAGGTGGCGAAGGAAGTCAGGCAAGGTGCTAAGGAGGGGTGAGGGGTGGTAGTGGTGGATTCAGGCAAATCTTGGCGGGAGGGGAGGCGTGCCCCCCCCCTCACTCGCACACACAAACGGGTGTACTCAAATGAGTGAGTCGAAGAGGCAACTTTCTATCAAGCCAAATGCTTGCATTGAAACCGAAACACACCCCACCAGCAATTTCTCATGTCGACCGTCTTTCCTTTACGGTTCGTAAAGGCCACTTCGCCGGCTACGTGACGTCACGTCCGGCTGTGTTCTGATTGGCTCTCATTTCGAGACGAGCATGAAGATGTGACACCTTGGTGGCCCCGCAGCCGGAAATCTAAATACGGGCCGACGGGGAATTCCCACCCCCCACCCCACCCCATCGCACTCCAAAAGACGTATGTCGACACCGTCGTATATGGAAGAAAAAAAACAAAACATAAATAAATAAATAAATATTGTTTTTAGGTATGTATTTACATCATACACAACCATACGCACATTATCGTATTCAATGTATGTATCAAATAGAATATTAAATTATAGTATAACAGTATACCTTGACGTATAAGTTAATTGAATATAAATCGTTTTTAAATAAAATACACGTGATGATTTTGTATCAATTCTTATGAAATACAATGACATATTTTTACAAAATATTTATGATTTAATATGTCGTTTAAAAAATTAAGCCTCTAAAATACTGTTTACTGTAAAACTGTTTTGTATGTATCAAATAGAATATTAAATTATAGTATAACAGTATACCTTGACGTAAGTTAATTGAATATAAATCGTTTTTAAATAAAACGTGATGATTTTGCATAAATTCTTATGAAATATGACATAATTTTACAAAATATTTAGGATTTAATGTCATGTAAAGTTTAAAAAATTAAGCCTCTAAAATACTGTTTTACAATTTATGGCAATCTTAGCAAATATCTATCGCTATAGAAAACTATCCTCTTTATGTTAAGGATCGTGCGTGTGCGTGTAAAATAAAATTCAACTTTAGCATGTTGCAGCTGCATGAGCCATCCTATAGTTACTTTTTTTTTTTTTTTTTTTTTTGCATTAGTATAGGGTACTTGCAGATTACGGTGTACTTTCGTACAAAATGCAGCTCGTCCTCATTTTTATCATCTATTTTATTTGCTATTGCACAAACAAACATCACTTTATATATGTATATAAAATATAAATACACATTTAAAGTGGCACATCAGTTGATAGTCAAAATTCGTGAAGAAAATGGTCGTGCTTGCAGTGACGAGTGCATGCACGCGCCTCCTGTGGGCTTGTGTTGTGATGATGTTGATGGTGCACCTGCGGCGTGTTGTTGTGACGCTTTCCAGCACGAAAGCAGACGTGTTTTTTTTTTGTTTTTTTGTGCGGGATTATATAATGATAGTTTTGTTCTTGTTCTCTTCCAAGGTCGTAATTACGGCCAGTTCCGCCTTTGGTTCGGCCTAATCTCAGCCGCCCGCCGTCAATAGGAGTTGTCAATCACGCGCGGCACTCAGCAGAGACAAGAGGAGGCTGATTGCTGCCAATTCACCGCTGCCACAATTTCAACACGTTTGACTTGAGTGAAGATGCGCGCCTGCATGTATAGTGCTTTTTCTCTTATTTGTGTGTGTGTGTGTGGTTTTCACCATGCGTCAGTGTTTTCGTGCCATAAATTGCTTCTTTGTCGAAGCTTTGCAGGCCACAAATGCTGCCAAATTATTACGCATCAATTGCTGCAAATGAAAAAAGCAAACTTATTCAACTTTTTTAGCCTCATCTTAATTTTTCTCTTAAAAAAAAAAAATAACTAAAAAAAATAACTAAAAAAAATAACGTTTTTTTTTTTTTTTTTTAACTGGTCAATCCGACAATCCGAGTAAAAGAAAATGCATTATGGTTTTATTGTCTTAAAGTGCTTTCAATAGTTTAAGTAAGATGTATATAAATCCCTTTTTTTTGTTTAGCAAGTTTGATTAAACCAAATTTCAGAAGATATAATATAATAATAATAATAATTATAATAATAATAATAGATATTCCCCTTTACGAGCACTTTTTTTTTTTGTACGTGAAATTCCAACCATTGATAATAAGAAGCAACATTTTGTGGCGCCTGCAAATCAGCAGTTTGGTGCAAACCGACAAGGAGAATTAAGACACGAAGGCACAAATAAATGTTGGGACGTTGTTGTTGTTGTTGTTGTTTTTTTTGCACAGTTGATAACAAAAAAATAAATAACAATAACATAAATAAATATGGCCTAAAATTCATAACCCCTCTTTACATTTTAGCAGTGTAAAAAAATAATAAAAAAAAAAAATTCTACTCTCATGCATAACATTTTTAAAACGGAATTTGGCCACAGACGTTTGAATTCAAATTGTCTTTTAGGGGAGGGGGGGGGGCATCTGTAATTGATATAATTCTTAAAAATAACAGTCCGCAGCCATGGAAAGCATCACAAGTCATTATTTGGTGGAGCGTCACAAATACATTCAGCAGCATCAACTGCCACCTAGCGTGCACTCGAAGAACTGCGCGGCAAGCCAAAAGTCAACACGATTTATTGGGGACCAAAAAAAAAAAAAGACAAAATTAAAATGCACAAAACACCACCATAATAGAGAGGAAACAACCATTTGACAATGGTGGCCCTTTGATCACCATAGGAAGGCACTTGATGAGTAAAACAGGTTAGGACGCACATGGGCCTCCTAGAACAGTGTGAGCTTTCGAAACTTGAAAGGAGACATGCTTGTAAACAAACATTTGAGTGTCTGTTGATCCCGTTCTTCAGAACGCGTCTATGAGGGGAACCCTTTTGGTTCATTTACATAACGGCCCCCACACCCAGTCACTCAGCCGCAGCTCGGCTGGGGGAAGATCCTGAGCAAAAGAGCCACTTTCCAGCAGCGGCCAAAGCCCGAGCCCATCTGTTAGCATGAGCTTCTAATAAGCAGAACACGGAGTACCAAAGTGATTGGTAAAAACTGCGAACACGGCGGCGTTGCAACGGACAGGCACATACAACGGTGCCGCATCTGAAGTTCTGCGTCCGTGGGCGAAAATAATTCCTATGAACTACTAATCGCTAAAACACCTCAAACTGTTTTAATCTGTGAAAAGGGCATAATGAGCCTCATTTAAAGTAAACATAATTTTACAATAAATCCTCAACAGAAATAAACAACAATTAAATGTGGTTGAACATTACCCAGATTTTCTTGCAGTTGCATGATGATAGGCCAATGCTGCCCCCATGTGGCCAAGTGGAACAAACTCAAGAGCGAGTTGGACAAAGAAGGCAAAAAACTGCTGGTCAATGTTGTGTGCGTGTAATAAGGTGATTCAGTCGAACCCTTGCCAGTCGCTCTGCTCCGAGTCATACTCGAGCTCCACGCCGATGCAGCGAACACCCTCCAGTAGCATGGGCGTGCCGTGATGGCGGTCTGCAAAGTAGGGGAGGGGCAGGGGAGCAATTGTTTCATTGCATTATTGTAGCTCACGAAAACTAAAGAAAACTGAAATTTAAAAATTGGGAAAAAAAAAAAAAAAAAAAAAAAAAAAGAAATTCCATAGGTTTATAAAACTAACTCATAAACCAAAAAATATTTTTACTTTATATTAAAACTCATTCACTGCCAGTCATTATAGAAAATTTTTACATTTCCAATACTCACGTGATATTACATTCAATAATTATATATAAACCGAATCTACCAAATAACAGAATAGACTCCCTACTTTTTGTCCCGTCCCGTTCTTTTATAATTGACAGCAGAAAAATGTAGGTTTGCCAAAATACAGCCATTTCTCCCATGGACTCTGAAACTGTGTTTATTTCCTATAAAATGGGGCAATGATGTCATCTACCGGTGGTTGGGCATCAGTAAAGTTGTTTCCAAGTTTGATATTTACAGTGGAGCATGCTCAGATTCGCCCCCATTTAGCACCGCTCTAAAAAATACAATTGACAAGTATACTTGTCAAAGGCAGTGAATGAGTTAATATACTACATCACGTGTTAAAAAAAAGCAATAAGACCTAATTGTATTCTAGAGATAGAAAAAGCTAGTAAGTGAAGAAGCGAGCAGACTCGTACCCATGACCCTGGCGTGAACTCTGACCGTGACGCACACGTCATCGTTGGCCTCGCTCAGCAGCTGCACCTGCTCACACAGCACCCCCTCCTGCTGAGCCAGGTACTCGCACATCACCTTCAGACCTCCTGGAGGTGGGGGCGGGCACAACACACGCATGCCATTACCGCTCACATTCTCACAAAAAAAAAAAAAAGCGAGTAAAAGCTTGTGGAGCAAAGCAGAACGTGACAAGCGACGGGCCAGGATACACGGGAGATAGTGACGACCACCTGCAGGCCGCAGCTGTGGAAGGTAAACTGCGGTCGACCCATTGGGTCCGACGCGCGATGCAAGCACCGCGCAGCCATTTGCCAAGTTGTCCTTTGGGCGTCCGTCGTAATAATAATAATAATAATAATAATAATAATTAGGGGTGTGAATTGCCTAGTACCTGACGATTCGATTCGTATCACGATTCACAGGTCCCGATTCGATTCGATACCGATTAATCCCGATACAAATTGATAAGTCGATTGTTGCGATTTTTTTAAATTCAAATTTAGAAAATACTAATCAGTAAGCTTGTAGAGTGTAAGATTTATATGAAAATGTATTATTTATTTATCTGAAATTTCAGTCTTATAGAGGTTGTAATTTGTTTCATGTTTGAACAGCATTGAAATAAAATATTAAGGCTTAGTGTTCCGTTCATATAACATTCTTCCATGCTTAAGGTGTGAATCCTTAAAAAAAAAAAAAAAAAAAAAAAAAAAAAAAAAAAAAAAAAAAAAAAAAACGATTTTGCCGATTATTGAATCGATTCGAGAATCGCGCGATGTATCGCGATATATCGCCGAATCGATTTTTTTAAACACCCCTAATAATAATAATAGAGGATTACTAGAACTACGATTATATTAAAAAAAAAAAAAAAAAATTATGCAATACAACATTTTTTCTCATGATGGCACTAGGGATCACTGACTGTCCCTTTAAAAAGTTTCCCATCAACAAACAACAAAAGGAAGAACCGCTACACTGAAGCTCGTCTGTGGGCGGGTGTCAACCTCGCTCACCTTCGGGAGCAGGCGAAACATCAATGACACGTAGGTGGGGGCTCGGCAACGGCGCCAGACACACGTGCTTTCCGAGAGCCGGGACCTCAGGCAGGGTGAAGGCGATTTCGTAGCGGTGCTGCGCCTTCAGAAAGCCCAACTGGATGGAGACAGGAGGAAAGTGACATTAATGAGGACGAGTGCCAATTTCGATCACAAAAGAAGGCGATTTTGTGCGCCGATATGATCGTCCCCGAGATTTCCCGTCCAACACAGGGGATTAACGTTGATCAAACTTTAATCTTCCCTGGCACGCGTCATGCTAAGCGTCCCGACGACATCTGCCGCGGCAAGGTTAGCGTCACCTTCACCAGGAAGCTGCCGTCATCCTCCGCTGTGACCATGACCACCGAGTCGTGCAGCTTTTCGTCGAAGTGGACGTGAGACGGGGCCCCGCCGGCCACCGGGGCGTTCTCGGAGAAGCGAACACCTCCCGCCTTGGCGGAGCCTTAAAAACAGCAAGGAGGGAATTACACATTGCAGGGCTTCACGATTATTAAGAAAAGATTAATCACGATTATATTGGGATTAATTCAAATCACAATTAGGATGAACATTTATTTTTTGGTATAAAACAAGAAAATGTTTCAACGTAAAAACATTAAGAAAAATAAAAATTCTTTGATACACTATAACTATGCAAGTTCCTTTTAGATGAAAAAAATATTAAATTTGTTATTTAAAAAAATAAAAAGGTGCAAATGTATAAATTTAAACAATTCAAAATTAGGATTTTTTTATGATTATGCTGAACTTGTAATTGTGGAGTGTTAAGATAAAAAGGTGCAAATGTATAAATTTAAATGACTCAAAATTAGTGTTAATCTTTTTTACGATTATGCTGCTTTTGTAATTGTGTGAGTGTAAGAATTGAAATTGTAATTGAATTTCGATTAATTGCACAGCCCTAACAGATTGCATATTCAACCAAACCACATCACACTTTTACAAAAGTTTGCAAGCTTAATGCTAACACATAATGGAGAATTCCATAGACAGGCTAACCAAACTAGCATTTGGTATTTGGAACTGTTTGTAATTCGCTCAACCTTGACTCGGGCCCCAGTTAAGCTTCTGTTAGAAGTGGAGGACGGGGCCACATAAAAAAACAAAAAACAAAAACAAAACAAAAAAACGCATGGTGAACCGCAGCCAGGCAGGTGCTCATGTTCATCCATTGATTCACTCAATTACAATTAAGTAACCAATATATCATATCGGCAATGGTTACTTAACTGAAATTCAATTCATTATAAATGACATAAAAACACAAAGATTCATTATATATAAAATTAAATATTTTACATAGACATTTTTTTCATTATTAGGGCCCGAGCAGGTACCAATGACCTGTCAAATCATCTGTATCAAATGTGGGTCCTCTTGAGCATAAAAGTTTGACTACCACTGAGCTAATCCCATACAAAAAGAGTGCAACACACACACACGATTGTCTTTGTATTATCGTGGGGACTTCTCATTGACATAATGCCTTTCCCTAACCTCAACCATAACCCAATTCAAACCTAAACTCTAAAAACAAGTCTTGACCCTCAAAAAGACTCGTGGGGACCACCAAAATGTCCCCACCATTTCAAGTCAGTCCCCACAATGGTAGTTAAACCTGGAAAAACATGCGTGTATGGGCCCCACAATGTAGCAAAGACAAAAGCACACGCACGCGCGCCCGACTGAACTGCTTTACTTCAATTGAATCTCTCTCGACATCTGTCCCTAATCCAGGGGTCCTGTGACAGCAGACTCCGGCGCTAGCAACGCTAGCGTTAGCGGCTATTAGTGCTTGCCAGGCGACAGCCGTCTGATGACTTTTCAAAAGCAGTTTATTAATACACATAAAATGGCTGCCATTCCGACTGATCACGTTTCAACAAACCAGGCTTTCTCAAAGTGTCGTTTATCACGGCAAAATCATAGAACAAATTTTATGGGGTGATATTTAGGGGGTAAAACATCTCACCAATGTTTGTGAAGAGCAAAATAGTGTGCTGCTAAACACAATTTTAAATATAAGTTAAAAAAAAAGATTTCTAATTGATTGTTTTTAAATTTAGTTTTAATTAGTTTTCTGGGTGGTTATGTTAGTTTTTGTATTAGTTTTAGTTCTTTAATAAATGCTGAGTTTTAGTTTAGTTAGTTTCAGTATTAGTTTTAGTTTTTTTTATGTGTATTACTTGTGCGCAATATTTAAAAAACACCATGGGCGTGACGTCATTATTCCGGTTTCTATCAAAATAAATCTACTAAAAATCACATTTAAAATCATCCCCAAAGGCTCATGCATTAAATTAATTACCAAAAACTAAAACGAAGGACATGTTTGCTATACTTCTAGTTTTATTTTAGTGTTGTAAATATAAAATGTAGTTTCAGTTAGTTTTCTTTTTTTTAAAAGCATCTTCGTTTTTATTTTATTTCGTTAACAAAATAGTTTTTTTAATTTTAGTTTTTTTGGTTAGTTTTAGTTACCTAAAATAACCTTTAATAGCACCTGTGTTTTTCGACACCTTCCCTTCTTACTTTGACCATCTCCAAACATTTTTGTTTTGTTTATTTGAATTGAGTCAAATACCATTTTTAGCATATGTCGCGGGCCACTAAAAAATATACGGCAGGCCGCAAATGGCCCCCGGGCCGTAGTTTGGACACCACTGTTCGAGTACATTTATTGTTATTACATTTTCTACCACAAATGGGACGAGTTACAACACGCCTAGAGAGGATAAGCAGTTTTGAATAAAGCAAACTATTTGTGAGTTGTGAATAATAATGGATGTATATTATGATGCTCAACTTGGGGAAAAAAATAAACAAGGCCTCCCCTCCCCCATTCTAAACTGGAATGCTGACAGTGACGTGACGCGGCGTCAATTCCCAGGAGTGCCGAAGAAAATTGGCCCTTACAGGTGGGAGGCGACGTGCTCAACACTCACTCTTGCTTGCACGGGCGGAGGCGGCTGCATCAGCCATGATCCCAGCAGCAGGTGGCAACTCCGTATCACAGCCTGGTCATCACCACACCACGACCGAGTCTCGTCTTGAAAGCACACTGGAAGAGGAGACAAGAAAATGAAAGCAATGATGGAGTGTTGAAACGAAAAGCGAGTGAAGCGTGTACTCGTCAAGCGGGGGCGGAGATGCGCTGCCAGTGGAGCAAAACAAGTCAATAAGAGGATTAGCTGGATGGTGGCGACATCCCCATATCATCACGACGGCTATTGCGTTGGCTATCATGATCTCATCATCAGTGATTCCAGACCTTTGCTGGAAATGGTCCACTATCACAACCATGATAGCAACTGGATGTGACCGGTGAATCCGGACATGGGGGACGGACATCTTATATGCAATTTGCTGTTTCCCAGCCACTATTGTGGTCTGGACGGGCATCCAGCAGTAAAAATTGTAGGGATAGACCGATAGTCGGCCCCGGCCGATTATCGGCGCCGATATTTGGCATTTTGACAAATATCGGCATCGGCCATGTTTTGAATCTGAAGGCCGATAAAGCTCACTGAGCAGGGGATACTTGCGTACGTAGCGAATTTGGGGTTTTCATCAGGATTTGTAAGATGTTCGCAGTCAGTTTTTATTTGTCGTAAACACATTTGGAACATATTCACACAATTTTTCACCGCGAAAATCTTTTTGAAACGTTTTTACGAACCCTAACAAAAACCCCAAATGAGCTACATTCACATGAATTTGTTACTCAGTGAGAAATTATATATAGTTTGAAAGAATTCCCCCCCCCCTCCCAATTTTACTGCAAATGAATATCGGCTTGAAATATCGGTTATCGGCCGACTTGACTACAAATAATCTGTATCGGTATCGGCCTTGAAAAAACCATATCGGTCTATCACTAAAAAATTGTGCCAAACACATCATGTGAGATACTTGCTCTATCAAACAACAGATTACATCAAAATACAACATCAATTGGGGACACACCAATATTATGAAGCAACCAGACACATGCACTAGTTTGGCGAAATGATCCATCAATAGAGGGCGCTAACAGACTGTGGAACAGTCACACAATACATATGCGTGTTTACTTTCAAGTTGACTGGAAACATCTGTCTGGTCAAACCAATACCAAATATTTTGTGTCTACATATTTTTGTGGTCCATTTAAACGAGGTGGGCGACTTCTCCCCCCGACCCTTAAAAGTGTAATGTCAACTCCAGATAGATAGAGTGCAATATCGGTGTCTTATAAAGTAGGGGGAAATAACTGGCAAATGTGGCAAAGCAATGAGGAGACATTTATATTTAATTAAAAAAAAAAAAAAAGTCTGCTAGCTTGCTCATTGTCAACAGTAAATTTAATTTTTACTTCTATACTTATGTACAGTTCAGATTTTTTGTTTTTGTTTTACTTAGACAAAGGGAAAAAAAGGCGTATGTCTTTCATTTAACACAAGTATGTGTACGTCTAATAGTACCAGTGGTACGTACTGAAAGGAGACTGATTTTATCCTCTTTCACAAGAACTACTTCAAAAATCAAAGTGCAAGTGTAATCAAAGTGAGTAGGAATGGAAAAATGTTGAATTGCGATTGTATTGTATTGCTGTTAATGTTTTATGTTTGCTTTGTTGTGTTTCTGTAAAGCGCTTCGTGACAGCTAAGGCTGTTTGGAAGCGTTAAATAAATAAAGATGACTTGACTAACTAAATATTGATATTCAGTCTTGATGTTGATGACGATCAATATCAGTGTTCTTAAATTACTTTTCCTATCATTAACATTTATCCCTTAGAAGATGCATAGTTACACTGAACACATTTAATTCATGTTATATGTAATGAAATTGCAGTTTTTATTGAATGTAATTCAACTTAAGTGTTATTTGTGAAAGGGTTATGTACTTGCGACATTTACACTACTGCAAGTGCACAACTGTTACTATAATCAAGCATTTTCTACTTACAAATGTAGAAAAACAAAATCTCTGGTTTTAAACGGGCAAAATGAACATAACTCATAATACAGTCGGTATTATGTGGTAAGAAATCGTGTAGTGTTACACACAACTATTGCACACTAAAAATGAATGCAAAAATCCCGAAATAAAACATGCTGCGCACAAGAGACATTTAGTGTACAATTTAGTGCAGATTTGTAGAAGCTCAACAACGGGTCTACACAATCAACATGCGCAAGCAAGCACGGAAAAAGTGTCATGTCCAAGAAGAGTTTACTTACATAGTAAGAAGCACAAAGGCACGTTGAGTGTGTTGTTTACGTTAGTGCGCACCTGCCCTCGCAAGCTTGGAAGATCTTTTCATGCGTTTTTCAGCACCGCACGTTCAGCTTCTCTCCTCACGCCCATCGACACTCCATTTCCGCGTTGGGTCACGTGACTTATCATTTTACGTGGTAATGTGGATTCTGGCGCCACCCTCTGGCATTTTTTTTCCATCGACACGACTGGTGTTTTTTTTTTTTTTTTTTTGGTTTCCCGAAATACAGATTTCGCCATACAATACATGGTCGTTTAAAAAAAAACAAAAAAAGAAACGCCTTACTATACATGGTCGTTTAAAAAACAACAACAACAAAAAACGCCTTAGTATACATGGTCGTTTTTTTTTTTTTTTTTTTTTTAAATGCCATACTATCCATGTGGGCGGCACGGTAGTCGAGTGGTTAGCACGTCCGCTTCCCAGTTCTGAGGTCTCCGGTTCGAGTCCAGGCTCGGACCTTCCTGGGTGGAGTTTGCATGTTCTCCCCGTGCCCGCGTGGGTCTTCTCCGGGTACTCCGGTCTCCTCCCACTTTCCAAAGACATGCATGGCAGGTGAATTGGGCGCTCCGAATTGTCCCTAGGTGTGCTTGGGAGTGTGGATGGTTGTTCGTCTCTGTGTGCCCTGCGATTGGTTGGCAACCGGTCCAGGGTGTCCCCCGCCTACTGCCCAGAGCCAGCTGAGATAGGCGCCAGCAGCCCCCGCGACCCTTGTGAGGAATAAGCAGTCAAGAAAATGGATGGATGGATACTATCCATGGTTGTTTGGGGAAAAAAAAAAAACCCGCCTTAGGTTACATGGTCGTTTAAAAAAAAAATAAACGCCTTACTATACATGGTCGTTTAAAAAAAAACAAAAAAAAAAAAAACGCCTTACTATACATGGTCGTAAAAAAAATAATAATAATAATAAATAAATAAAAATATGCCGTACTATACATGGTCGCTGCTCGGGCCCTAAAAATTTTTTCGCCAGGCCCGATCTGCGTGTAAAGTTTGGTGAGTTTTCGTTCACGTTTAGTTTCTCAAAAATGTGATTGTTTGCGGAAAAGAATAATAAATAAAAAGAAGAAGAAGAAGAATTCCTTCAGGAACAATAGGGACCTCGCAGCAGTCGCTGCTCGGGCCCTAAAAATGTGTTGGACAAAAAGCATTAGTACTCACAGCTGCACACCAATTTGTTTTTATTCTTGCAATTACTGCAAATGACCTGGCACAGTTACAGTGAAAGAAATAGTGAGCTCACACAGTAAACACATGCACACGTCACTTTGGCAGAGATTTGAAATAATATATATATATATATATATTTTTTTTTAAAAAAGCATGCACTTATGTTCAAAACACATCATCGTCATTACTTATCGGTGAAAGCCTGCACAGCTGCTGCACACATCCACCCTGCAAGCCCAACAATGAAAGATAGTTTTAAATACTAGACGTGGAGTTGAACAGTCAGCGGGAATTTGTCCCGGTCACATCGATCCAATCATTGCCAAGTAATGCGGCCTCAACTAATTCGTAATAGTCCGGCCAGCTTCCTGATTTAAAAGATGACGTGCCGGTGGCTGGCGTGATATGGAGGACCATTTGCAAAGTTTTTTTTTGCAGAACCTAAATAATATGTATTTGCCGAAAACCTCACCTATGCACATCTATCCACATAGGAGAGGCTAGCGTTGGCCTCCGGCTGAGCGTCCACGGGCATGACAACAAACAGAAGCGTGACGGACCATTCCAGTATTCGTGTGAGCTTGATACTGGACAAAGCAGAGTGCTAAACTTCTCAACGGATAGCTGCTCAACTTCAGGTAACGTCAGTGGCCACGTAGGGTAGAGAGTCATTTGCCATACAATAATCCCCCTCCATAGCACACTTTCACAAAGCACTGATTTTATTGTTGACCATTAACTATTTTGGGCTGCAATATAATGACAATGTGTTCAAAAGCTTCAATGTGATTTTGAATATTTTAAAGTGTGAATGAACTACAAGAGAAATCATTTTTATCCCATTTCAGTGGACCCCCGCTATTGGCAGAAAATCGGTGTTTAAACGCCTCCCCCCGCTTTTGGTTTGAATGCAGCATAAGCATGCCCATTATAACCGCATAAAAAAAAGTGTGATTGTGGTGTGTGTGTGGGGGATTTATTGTATGGCTTCACCTTTTAAGAATGTGTTTTTACATAGCCTCGCTAAATAGCTGATTTTCACCTATTATTCATGTGCGTCTCTCAATTTTCAAAAACAATCTGTAAGCCATTCATTTTTAAGCATATGGTTGTAAGATGAGTTTGTGTTTTGGAATCATACTTGATAATTGATTTTGGCTTTAGACATTAATACAGTCAATTGTAAATATTTTGGAAGTCACAAATTTTCACTCTTTGTGTTGAGGCGAACCCCCGGTGAATATATAGTATGTCCTGTACTTCGAGATAGTGTCTCTAGAATACAAAAGCGATCACACCGTGTCATGCTAAAGACGTCTTAAAGGAGAAAAGCATCCAAAACAAAGGAAAAGATGGATGAGCACACCAGTAGAACAACTGTGTCTTACATTTTTCTATGGTTGTACCAGGTATTGGGTACTCATGGAGTCTACCGATACCAGTGTAGCATGCACTTCACTTCACAAATATGGCACTTTACTATACTTTCATTTATTTAATTCAATCTCCGGTGTAATAACCTTATTTATTGATTGATTGAATTCTTATTTTTCATTTTATTATTATTATTTTTCATTTTATTATTATTATTATTATTATTATTAGTAGTAGTATTAATTCAATCTCTGGTGTAATAACCTTATTTATTGATTGAATTATTTTTTATTTTATTATCTGTTCTCATTGCTGCTGGACATGTAAATTTCCCAGAGGGAGCCATCCCAAAGGGATCAATAAAGTCAAGTCTAAGTCTAAGTCTAAATGATTGAATTGAGGTATTATTTATCAAGCTATTGAAAAAAAAAAAACCTTAAATATGGTGTTAAAAATTGATGTAAGACAAAATTGTTCTACTAGTATGCGGAATTGTCCTATTGGTCATTCATCCTGGTCATATCAGTCAATTACAGCCGGACTGACGTTTGAGCAGGCTTTATGCGGTGGCTCACCAGAGGTGGCGCCGTGGAGTAAGCTGCATATCACAGAAATGCGCAAATAGCTTTTCCTCAAGCGACTTGACTTGAGACTTGTCCTTAGAAGTCAAAAGCCGGAAACTTTGGCTTGGAAGTCTTTCGGTGGACGGCCGTTTCCTCCTCGGATGCAAACAGAGCCTTCCTCCACACCAGGCGCAGCGCCGCTCCTTGTCCGACCCACGTCCCCCCCCGCGGGCATTAGTCTCTTCCTTCCTCCCGCGCTCCTCCGCTCCCACTCACTCCTCGCACACCGACTCACTCAGGTCCACGGCGCCGCCTCTGGTGAGCCGCCGCATCTTGCTGAAGTCGTGGTCGGTCCTCAGGTAGGAGAGGGAGGGGCCTCCCTCGCTGTGGCCCGCCAGGTCCTGCGGCTGGGCCTGGGGCGGCAGGGCGCGCATCTCGCCGCCGCTGCGCCAGTACAGCGTGTACTGCTGCGGGTCGGACACGCCGAAGGTGGCGGCGCACAGCTGCGCCAGCGCCTGGCTGCTCTCTCCGACTCGCCACTGCAAGGTCCGCACGGCGCTGCGCTCCCCGTCCTGGAACAGTATCCGAACGCACCTCTGGAGGGGGGGCAGAAGCACAAACAACGAGGTCACCAACCTCAAAGTGAACGACATATATTAATCATCTGTGACTGTATGGAGATGTGCAGATGCACAGAGGAGGAAAACAGAACTAGCTAGACCAGGGGTGTCCAAACTACGGCCCGGGGGCCATTTGCGGCCCGCCGTCCATTTTTTAGTGGCCCGCGACATATGCTAAAAAATGGCATTTAACTCAGTTCAAATAAAATAAAAACAAAAATATTTGGAGATGTTCAAAGTAAGAAGGGAGGATGTCGAAAAACACAGGTGCTATTAAAGGTTATTTTAGTTGGCTAAAACTAACGAAAAAATAAAAATTCAAAAAACAGTTTTGTTAACAAAATAAAATAAAAACAAAGATGCTTTTTTAAAAAAGAAAACTAACTACAATTATAGGAAAAATGTCCTTCGTTTTAGTCTTTGGTAATTAATTTAATGCATGAGCCTTTGGGGATGATTTTAAATGTGATTTTTAGTAGATTTATTTTGATATAAACTGGAATAATGACGCCGCGACCATGGTTTTTTTTAAATATTGCGCACAAGTAATACACATAAAAATAAAAATAAAAAATACACCGAAACTAAATAACCTAAAGCTAAGCATTTATTAAAGAACTAAAACTAATTAAAAAAAAAACGAAAAAATTCAAACTAACTACATTTAAAAAAACAAAACTAAAATCAAAATAAAAACTAAAATGAAAAACTGCAAAACTATAATAACCCTACTGCCATATTACAAACAAATTGGTTTATATACTGTAGCATTTTTCTAAATATGCAAAAGCACAAATACATTATTTGTACAATTTTTAAGACTAAACACAATATCTCTTCATAACATTATGTGGCCCTTGCGTCCTTCTGATTTTCCATATGTGGCCCTCAAATGAAAAAGTTTGGACACCTTTGATCTAGACACATTTCAACTTGATGAAGACAGAATGACGACGAAAACAAGGAAATCATTCTGTGATATGAATGATGGTGCCTGTAATGCTGCCGAGAGAGAATCTTCTCCAAAACAGGGTTGCTAATTTGCGACAAAAGAAACTGGATCACCCCCTCGAAGTAGCAAAACTTAGTTTTCCTCATTGCCAATCTTAACTAGACAAAAGTCATCTCGTTGTTGACTTCTCTGCCTCTTCTTCAAGCTCTTAATTATGCTGCAGCGACAGTTCATCCAGGATGTCAGTACTGCACCTCCTGTGGCACAACCTGGTACTACAACTCCAAATTCAGACTTGTCCATGTACAGTACTACAAAAACACTTCAAAATCTGCGATATTTCACAAGCGCAAAAAAAAAAGAAAGAAAGAAGAATTTTGGAAGCAGAGACGCACAAACAGCAATAAGAGCCAACTGTCAACAGGTCCAACTTACATAGTCACCAAGCTCCTCGCTGTCCGTGTGCATATTGTGTTTGCCTGCTTGGATGCGTAGATACAGCTCAATAAATTTCATGTTATCTGACCGCCCACTTCCTCATGGCACTCGCCTCACAGATCGCCCGCCTGTGTCGGAGCACAATCTGGCTGCCGGCTCACTTGGATGGGCTATTTGAAGCCCAGAGAGGCACCACGTGACCGCACGCAAACAACGTGCTTGACAATGCTTCTTATTTTTTTATTTTTTTCTCTCTCTCTCTCTCTCCTGCATCTGCTTGGACCAATCTGATAACAGGTGAAAGTGTGTGCGCGTGTGTTCATGCATGGCCCACATCAGAGGATTACCTTCAAAAAGTAATCCCCGCAAATTCATTTCAAGCATGTTTCCGAAAGCTGGAGGGGGACCACCTAGGATTCTGCAAAATGCAAGTTTTTTTTTTTGTGGACCCCAAAGAATGTCTCGCCAAGTCCAGTTTGTGGAACTTCTTGTTGAAGGAACTGATTTATCAGAAAGTTATTCACTTGTATCGAATGGTCGCAAAGCTAACCCTGCACTGGGTGCTTATAGCCAGCGCATTGGTTGAGAATTTGACCCAGCACATTGAACCCCGATCCCTGTCCAATCACGCAGCCCCAACATTTTCGAAGAAAGCTACAAAAAGAAACAACCAACGTGTGTCTAAAATGACAACTTGCTTCAGCTCTTCAGCCCGCCCAAATCCAATCTGATGGCTCAAAATAGATCATCCAACCTGGTTAAAATCCACAGCCGCCCGGCCAGTGGGTTAGGAAAACAACCCAGCGTTTTTTCAATGAGCTCGGAATCGCACCAAATATCCGCCTGCCTTCATTATTCGTTTTGACACTAGCCACTAAATGACCGAAACAACTCGAATGAGTTACTCAATGTATGTCGAAAAACATGTCATAGTTCCAAAAATGAAAAAGTGCATCGAGTATAGCAATCTATATTGACCAGATGTTTACAAAGCCATATTCACTTATCTCGTTCAAACGTATTAAGAGTGTAGCCTACACTGGCACGTCAACACACAAGGAAGTTGAACCTTTTTAGTTTAAAATAACTTTCTTTAACCTTCCACCTACTCTGGCCAATGCCAGAACAAAGGATGTTTTTTTTCTCTCTCTCTGGTCTCATTTTAATAACCTGGCAATAGCCAAATTGATGTTGTGATTCTCCACAATATCAATCTGAGCCTGCTCCACCGTGATTTGCTCGGGAAAGGCGGGACATTCTGTACAATACTTCGAGCTGATTGGACGATGTGGCATCTTGTGCACGTTTGTTTTGACCAATCACGGCTAACGGATGAAAATGTCATCTTTGTTCTCGTCAAAGGGGGGAGAACAAACATGTTTACATTCTCACAGTATTTGTAAACAAATACAGCGAGAATTCAGCCTGCTGGCAAGGTTATCATTCTAAATCCATCTAAATTGCTACGAGCCTCATCCTCGCTAGTGTTAAGCTCGTTCGTCTCTAATAGTTCACCAATAGTTAGCTGGGCACAAATTCCCATAACTACTTTCGGGTACGTCGCTTTCACGCATGTGCACTCCCCCATGTGCCATCCAAAAATTTCTCCCTGACAATATGCTAAGTCGCATACTGACTTGAATGGGAAAATTCTGATTCGCCGTTTGTTTGCAATTCGCTACTCAATTTAAGTCACCGCCGTCGTGCACAGCCCGGCTTGAATCCGGTTTAGATTCTGTTTGTGCGGACAACAACCAACAGCGTGGACTTATGTGGCCACCGTTACCTGGCTCTGAAGGGTCTCCTTTTGCCTCTGAGCCTCGCGACTCCGCCGACAGCGCCACTGCTTCAGCGCTTCCTGGGCCTCGGACGTAAGGCAGCCTGAGATCGACTGGTCCCGGTCCATACTCTGGATCAGATGAAGGCTGGCGAACACGCTGGTCAAGTAGGAGCCGCCTGCAAGCACAAGAACAGACAAGTGGAATCCAGACCGGTTGCACACGCCGATGTTCCACTGAACACGAACCTTCGCCACCAAGCCAGGACGGCTCCAGGAGCTCCATCATGTACTCCACCTCCATCAGGATGTGAGGCTTGTTGGACTCAACGATCACGTAGGACAGCGACGGCAGGAAGTCCTCCCAGCTCACTTCCTGCCCTGCTGGGAACCAAACACTCCATATGTCAAGAGTTCCGACAAATGGCGAAAAATTCTGAAAAGTTTTAAACTTTCCACGGCAATTCATGGAAACGTTTCAAACATTCGCCAGATTAACTTGCCCATGGAACTTGATCATAAATTTGCACCGGAAATGTTCACCCCCTTGGCATGCACGACCACCTGGCGTCTCACCGTGCGCTGTGCCCGCGCCCTTCTGCACGCACTTGCAGATCTGCAGCAGCAGCAGCACCTTGTCGACGGGCGAATGCGTGCGCCGCATCAGCGCCAGCTTCCGCTTCACCTTGTCCACCTGTCGACCGTCGGGCACGCCCATGCGCATGCCCAGGCGTTCCGCTGCGCCCTCGCCTTTCAGGCGCAAGAGATTCCGCTGAAAGCGCTGGCTGGATGCATCGTGCTGGTGTAGCGCCACGAGGGCTTTGTCCAGGTGAGACTTGAGGGGGCGGAGCACGCAGGAGAACATGGCACGCTCCAGGGCAAGATCTGCCAAACCAGGAGAACTATTGGAATTCTACCTGTCAATTCCACAGAGCTGGCATAAGTACGTAAATTACACTTGGTACAAGTACAGATACGGTACTTATGTCAAATAATAATAATAATAATAATAATAATAATAATAAAGATGCCTGTACTTAAAAGAGAATCCCATAATTTCTTCCGTTGCATTTGTGGAATATGAATGAAGCATTAAAATCCCCCCTGTTGTATCCATCTCAGGGGGCGGCCATTTTGCTACTTGCTGTTGACTGAAAATGATATCACAATTGCTCAAACTGTGATGTCATTTTCAGTCGAAAACACGTGACAAAATGGCCACCCCCGGAGGCAGATAAAAATGGGTGGATTTTGCTGTTTTATTCGTACTCAGCAAATGTAATATTAATCAGAATACCGTGTTTAGTGGGCGTGCAGAGAACATATATTGTTAAGAAAATTTCTGGGTTGACTTTTTGACCCCACTTATCAGGGCTGGGAACAATAATTGTTTGTTTGTTTGTTTGTCTTTTATACAACAATCATCATCTTAAAAATATTCTGAATTGATGCAGAGGTTTTAATTGTTTTTTTTTAAGTTTAAATAAAAAAAAACTAAAAGCCACTGTTTGCTGTATATTGCACTTTCAAGTAATGCAGGTTACACTAAATCAGAGTGATAAGTTTAAATATGTTTTTTTTTGTAAAAATATTGTTATAGAAGAAGTTAGACATTTGTTACAGCAAATGCTGCCACTTGTTGGCACTTTTTGAAATTTGTGTTGACACTATTGTAAACCAGGTTGCCTTGCTACATTAATAAAAGTCAAAGTGTGAAATCTAAATCCTTGGTCTTCCTTGAGTTCTGCACTTGTTTTAAAAAGGTACCCAGTGTTTTCCATGGACAATAAAATATAAGCCAATATAGTAATGCATCAGAATCGAATCGTAGGCCTCTGAATCGGAATCGAATCAAATCGTGGACCACTGAAGTATTTGTACTTAGTTACTTCGCACCACTGCCCTTCTCAGCATGCTTCTCCTCTCTCACCTGTACTGAAGTCGATTTCATGTGTTCATCTCGCTCGCTTACAAATGTGTTAAGTGACTCCGTGTTTCTACAGTAAAACTACCCCTCCCTTTAGCCAGCTCTCCCCCCGCACCCCCCTTTGAATCGTGCGCTCTCCAAGCGTGCGTGGGCCCGTGAGATCTTTTTATGATAAACGAGAGTGAGGGAAAAAAAATGCAAATGGCTCCCACCAACGCAAAGGCAGATAAATCAGAGTGCAGGAAGGAAGGAAGGCGAGCGGCCCAGCAATCCCCCCAGAAGTCCGTGCAGTGCCAGGCAACACACGTGCACGCACATACACACAAGCCTACGCACAGAGCTGCGTGACTTTTATAGTTTTTATTTATGCGCGCACAACCAAACAATATGTGGTTTTGATTTGGATTCTGCTTGGATGTGTTTACCTTTCTCACTCTCTGGCACCAAAGTTTCAATGGGAGGTTCCAGCTCGCCACTTTCCAGCAAACAAAACTTGGCCTGGGACAGGAAGAGGCGCACACCCTCCAGGAGTTGCACGGACGTCACACGCGGTGAAGAGGGTGAGGCGGCGGCCACCGATTTGAGCAATCCCGTCTGAGCCAGGAGGAAGTCCTGGACCGTCGCTCCGAAAATTGAACGCCTGTCCCGGGACAGCTCCTGCACCAGTCGCGCCAGACGCTTGTCCGGAGCGAAGAAACACACAAATGCCTCACTCATGCGGTGCAGCCCGCCTCGGCCTCGTGAGCGCACTAGCGGCGGCCGGCGGGAATCCTGAGTTTGGGTTTGGACCCCACTCTCACAGTCGGAATCCGAATCATTTTCCTCGTCCAGGCTGCTGAAGGAGCTGTTGCTGTCCAGCTCGGCAAGAGATGGAGCCGGCCGGCGCTCCGGCGCCAGGAGAGCCACTTCGATGGCAGGCGCATCCGCTGGAATTGGCTGCCGGACGTCAAGAGGCTGCTCCACCTGAAGCAGAGTACAAACATACTGATCATCGGCTTGATTTTGACGAAAAGGCCCAATTATCAGATGTCTTTCATCCTGAGCAATTATGGGTATGACAGGAGTTCATTTTCCTCTTAGATTTGCTCAAAAAACAGTTACTCTGATGAACCTTTCAAAATTTACGGTGGCAACCCCTTACACCTATCATGTCGTCAACAATGAGTTCAGTCGAGCCACAGAGGAACGGAATGATCGCCAATCAGGAAGTGACCTCTAGTTTAGAGGAGCAACCAGTTGTGTTCATTTTTGTATAATAAATCTGATATACAGGGTGATTCAAAAAGAATGACCCGATTTCATGATCAAATATTTCATAAGTAAATGTATGAATCAGAATCAGGAAGTGGGTGTTTGAAAGATCAGATTTCCAAGTTTTTATAATTGTCACGTGACACTGACAGACTCATGCGTCTGGCAGCGACAGCAAAAAAAAAAAAATGCTCTTTGTGCTTGGCCTTCTAGATCTCCTGACCTCACAGTTTGTGATTTTTTTTTTCTCTGGGGGTTTGTAAAAGATAAAAGGTGTATTTTACAAAGCAGGTTTAGTGAGAACACTGAGTCAAGAAACCCTGAAATGTGGGAAACTGCGTCTTCCGTTTCAGAAAGGGAGGTAGCTGAAACGAGAGGCGAAGAGGTAACTAGCCTGTTTCATAAAAAGAGGTGATTTAAGCTCTCTGTCAGTTACCGTAGTAACATGGTTCATGAACCTAACCTGGGGTGTATTCCACAAAGCAGGTTTAGTGAAAAACCTGAGTAAAGAAACCCTGAAAAGTGTAAAACTGCGTATTCCGTTTCAGAAAGGGAGGTCACTGAAACCAGAGGATAAGAGGGAACTCGAGCTTGCTTCATAAAAAGAGGTCATTTAAGATCTCGGTTAGTTACCATAGTAACATGATCCATGAACCCTGGTCCAGGGCTCAGAAATATATATTTTTTTCCTTTGACAATCTTACTTGAGGCGCTCGGGCGACCATCATGTCCTCTTCCTCAGACCCTGCAGACCCCGGTGACAAGGCAGGGGTTCTCCTCAGGACCCCGGCTCCGGCGTGAACTCTCCTCTTGGAATTGGAGTCGCGCAGCCTGTCGGAGCCACCGGGCATCTCTATGGACGGAGGCGGGGAGTAGGAGCCCACCCCCTCGAGGGACAGATTCATGGAGGACTCGGAGAGGCGCAGCCGCATGCTACGCTTGAAGCGGTGTCGCTTGTTGGAGGCACTGTGACTCTGGAGTTGTGATTGCTATGAGGATGGAAAAGATGGCCGCATCAGCTCAGCGTCCTCGGTTCTGATTCACATCTTTGCTAGCTTATGTCCTATTGTTACTTTAAGAACAAACTGGACTGAGAACGCCTGCGACTGACTGGGACCAGTCCTGCCTCTCAGCCAAAGTCATCAAGAATCAATTCCAGCCTGAGACAACCCACCTTCCAGACTTCCAGCTGCAGGAAGAGAGGGTTTATAAAGCACAGTTTGCCTTGACTGCTGTGGCCCTGAACACGCCATCGGTCCAAGGCCGCCTCCACCTGGATCAGGCTGCTGCTCAATGACGCCAGAGGTCCATTTTGAAGTTCTGATGGGCTGGGGGAGTTCCAGAAGTCTGCGTGGAGACCAGACGGGACGAGATGGAGGACAGAAAGAAGTTAGGGTTTTGGTTTCAACAGCAACACATCGCCGTCATCTTGACGATGCGGTGGAGTGCACCTTGGCCCATGTGCGAGATGCTTTCCAGCTGCCTGTGTGTCGTGGCGTTGGCAATGGCATCTGGCAACTGAAGAGGCAAAGGCAAGACATCCCTGCAGACAAAATAATCCAACGATTGTTTCACATCGTCATCTTAAATTTTGTTGTCAAAGATGAGTAATCAGGTTGCCAAAAAGTGGACCATAGTTTTACTTGTAGTTTACACAAGTGTCAGCCAGAACCGGATTTTAAGCCGGCCAATTGTCATTTGCACTTTGGCATTGCAAATGTGAAGGATAATTGATTGTTTTGAATTCATTTGGAAAGAATGTCTACTGTTAAAGGCTAATTTTATCACTATCCTGTGAGCATGGAGGTCTCAGAGAAAGTGGGCGTGTGTTTAGTCCGCATAGACGTTGCGGGGGTGGGTCCGCACCTAATGACATCATAAAGTGAGCACCCGCTCGTTTTCTCAGGTTGGGAGGGGCTGGTGCATGAAGAGCAGAATGACCTAGAATGTCTCATAGAGCGGCCAATGGAGGAAAACTTTGGTGATGTTTTCGGTGAGGAATTTGGATTTTAACATGGCTAAAAGCTCCAAAAAGTTGATTTTTCACGTTATTGTCCCTTTAAACATTTCTTCACAATAGTGTGTTATATGTGACCTCTAGTGTAAACATGACATTCTAATTAATATTACATTTGTAGAATAAGAGTTATGTAGCAAAATGCAGCCATTGTTATCCATCTCAGGGGCGGCCATTTTACCACTTGCTGTCGACTGAAGATGACATCAATGTTGCTCAGGTCTCATGTAACAACCAATCACAGCTCAGCTTCAGAAAACAAGTGAGCTGTGATTGGTCATTGCCTGAGACCTGAGCAACATTGATGTCATCTTCAGTTGACAGCAAGTGGCAAAATGGCCGCCCTCTGAGATGGACAAAAATTCTCTGGATTTTGCTGCTTTGACTCATATTCCACTAACGCAGTATTAACCAGAATACTGTATTTAGATGAGTGGGGCTGCATAGATTATAGAACATATTATTGTCAAAACGTTTTTGGGGGGTTGACCTCCCCTAACTTAATGAACAAATTCAGTGAAAGTTCCGTTTTGTAAGGCTGGAGTAAGAAAAGCTGATTACGGCTGGACTCATCTACAGCGATCATTCCATCTTAGTGTTGTACTCTATTAATACACATTTATTTCATATTTTTTTAAGAAAACGGGGACCCTATGGCTCCGAAGCTTGACGTGAGATCATTTTTAGATTCTGAACTCAAAACTGAGTTAAATACAGCTGTCAGACCTCGATCAACAAAAAATGGTGTTCCCCAGTGTTATTGTTATTGAGCAGAAACACAATTAACTGGACCTGCTGACGCAGTAGAAAGCCACCAGGCGACACAAGTCCGGGAAACTGAGCGCCGAGCTCTCCAAGGCGAACGCTGGCGGAAGAGGAAGTAGAGTTTGAGTGACAGGCCCCCCCGCCTCATCGTCAGCCAGGTGAAGCTGCACTCACTGTAGTCTTCCTCACAGATGAAGCACTCCTTCACAGAGGACGAGCTCCTGTCGGCCGTCACCCTCATGCATAAAACCTTCCTCTGGCTCACGCTGCACTTGCGCACCAAGAACGTCTGCGAAGTAGACCGACATCGTCATCAGCTCACCAGCATGGATCAGTGCAATTGCAATTGTGAATTTCAAGCTTAGATTTGGCAGGCTTGTCAACTAGTTAGAAAACATTTACTGTATTTTCACTTTACAGTGATTTTTTTTTTTTCCCTCAATTGAGTTGAGCGGTCGTCTCCGTGCTCGTGTGCTCACCCCGACAGGCTCTCGAAGCAGAATGTAGAGGACGGATTCTTGCTTGAGTGATAGCTGAAGCCACACAGGGTGTGTTAAGAGCAAACGATCCAAGACGCTAAAGGCCCGCTGGGCACCTGGCTGAGTGGCGCCCGCCTCCTGCATCTGAAACAAACAACACGGATTACCTCACATCTCTGCAGTCCGCTTTGTTTTTGGGTCACTTTCAAGCAAGTGGCTCAATCATGAGTCGTTAAAGTGGAAGTCAACCTTAAACATTTCTTGACAATAACATGTTCTATGTGACCTCACTTGTCTAAACATGACATACTGATCAATATTACATTTGTGGAATAGGAGGTACGAAACAAAATCCAGCCATTTTTATCCATCTCATGGGGCGGCCATTTTGCCATTTGCTGTCGACTGAAGATGACATCACAGTTGCTCAGGCAATGACCAATCACAGCTCACCTGTTTTCTGAAGATGACCTGTGTTGTTTCCTGAGAACTGAGGAACAATGATGTCATCTTTAGTTGACAGCAAGTGGCAAAATGGCCGCCCCCTGAGATGGACAAAAACAGCTGGATTTAGCTGCTTAACTTAAATTCCACTAACACAATATTCACCAGAATACTATATTTTGACTAGTGGGGCTGCATAGAACATATTATTGTCCAAAAAAAAAAATGGATTGACTTCCTCTTTAAATAGTTTTTTCAGATTACTGATGACTCAAAAATTTGTAATTTTGTTGCCTACATTTGAAACAGATATCTGAACTTTCTATTTATTTTTAGTGACTTAGATCTTGAGGACTTTTACAAGGTGGAAAACACAAATAGCAGTGACGCAGGGACTATGATGCAACACAATGGGTGATGGGTGATGTCATCTTCAGTCGACAGCAAGTGGAAAAAATCGTTTTTAAAGGTATTAATTGTACATGAAAAATTACAAAGTTATCAAATTAATTCTGGACAAAATATTAACTTTTTACTGCTGAAAATGGCTTAATGAGTTAAGTATCCCTTTACATGTGTTTGACTTGGCTATAGCATAGCAAGCATTAATGCCAAGAGAACCGTCAGCAGTTCGGACAGAACTTAAAAATGGTTTAAGACTGGTTAATCAAGCTGGAAGGCTAACGATAGCTTGATGGTAGCAGTCCATTTTCAGTGTCTGGCCCCGCAATTGTGGCGCTCGCTCGGTTTGGTGTGCTGCTGGATGTCACACTGTGTGGGCTGCCGGCAAGCGTTCGCCAGCGTAGCAGCAGATGGTTGCCATGGCAACCCTGGCCTACACGTTCTACCAGGCATTCCCACTCAGTGAAACACCTTTTCCCTGATAAGCCGAGGCTACGCACACACCCACACCAACGCTGTTGTTAAAGTGGCAAGGGGGCTACGACTTTATTTCCACAAAGCTTTGTAAAAAAGAAATAAATAAAAGTGACACCTTCTGTACGTCACGTGTATCTCATTTTTTGCTTTCTCTATTGTATTTTTGGGAGGGACCTTGCGCTTCAGCAACATGCAAGGAATATACTGCTACATACTTTGTTTCCATTCATTTGCACATCAACACTCACCTCCTGACACCTGTTACGTAACTCCTCCCCCTCCGGCAGCGTGTGCGCACGCCGCTTCGCCACACGTTGGCAAATAATAGGCCGAGAGGACTCATTTGTCATATCCGGGATAATTGTTTTCATCATTCCATTCGTCTCCTCCACAGCACCATCGTTGGCTACAACCCGAGCGTGCGTTAGACGTTCGGGGAAAACGACCCCGCAGAATTTCCTTACGTAAAATGCAACTGCACCCACGCGCGCACACACGCACACCCATACACACACACACACGTGAGTTGGGAAGTACAAATACATTGTTAGTATACTTAAGTACGTTTTCAGGCAACTGTACTTTGGTAGCGTATTTATTCTTCTGAACACATTTTGCTTGGACACCAAAATTAAATAGGCAAAGTTGCTTTTTCAACCTTGGCACATGACGTCACAATGTAAAAAAGTAAAAAAAAAAATAGGGGTGTCAGGTGATTCAAATTTTTAATTGTAATTAATCGCATAACTTCACTAATTAACTCACGATTAATTGCAAATTTCAAGTTTCATACACTTGTTAACATAAAAGTGAAAAAATGGAACACTAAATAGAAATATGGCTGCATCTTTTAGTCATTGATAGAGTAATTTCATAATTCATCAAATTGAGTTAACGAATGCATTATAAAAAATGAGTGTGATATTGATTTGTGTTGTTCATTTTTCTGCCACTAGATGGCATAATTGCATTTGTAAGACATTGGTGATAGTTCAGTGCATTTTTTTCTTTTCATATTAGGAGCTATCTAATCTTTAACATGAAGTAACCTGTGAAATTCTGCACATTTTTAAAATTGTAAAATACAACTTAACCCCAGTCTCCACAAATATAATCATCATTATTCAATTTATTACTGCTAAATTTTGTCATGGACGTGTCTGCTGCGTTGCGACTGGAATTTCCCCAGTACAGGTTTTCCAAGTAAGGGGCGGTCATTAATCACGCGTTAAAAAAAAAAAAAAAAAAAAAAAAAAAAAGTGGTGTTAACTTTAACTTTAACTCAAAATTAACGCAATCATTTTGACACCCCTAAAAAAACAACAATAATTCAAACAAATCATAGTTATATCGGATATTGATTGATTAATTGATTGATTGATTGATTGATTGAGATCTTGTAGAAACCACTAGTTTCTAATGTTCAAAAATTATTTGTGTAGTGTCAAAAACATATACAGGTGTATTTAGTCCTGTTTTTTTTCCTTTGGTTAATCAGTTTCCAGGTAATCTATTTTTCTTCTCAGTGCAAGCACTATGAAAGTTGTAACAAGGAGGAGGAAACCATTTTGTGTGTCAAAATGGCTTGTTTGTGCCCATTTATTAAAACAGGCACGCTCACTAACAGTAAAGAAATATTAATAAAAATAAAAAATGTTTTGTTTGGGCAATGGAACTGGCGGGGACACTGTGGGCACCACCCCCACTTTTTGTCCTGCCTTTGATGTCTTTGCTTTTGCTCCATTTCTCATGTATGTTTTCGCACTGCTTAAGGTCTGCACATCCCAAGCCAGCCACCTCACTAACGGCTGACCGCCACATGGCGTGGGCACTAGTTCAGAGACACTTTGACTACGCTGCCACCTCCTGGTACAACAGCCTCGCACACATTTTAAACAGCAAATTGCAGACAGATCAAAGCAAACTCATTAGGGTCATCCTAAAAGTTCATCCACAGAGGGAGACCGGGGCTGGTTTTATCACTGGTAAGTTGTCACATTGCAATTTTGTCTCCACCAGAGAGCGCAACGAAGAAGTGACAGGCCAGTTTTCTTCATATAAATGTTAAGAGGTTGCCTGAGAAGCGAATAGCACATTGTGAGCTGACATGAGTGCCAGTTATCTGTTTTGCACAACCAAAAGTACAAATTTTCAACTTCATATTTTTTTAAACAAGCGTCGTACATAGACAAATTCTAGCAACAAATCATATGGACTCATTAGAGGAGATATTCGGGCATCTTGTCATGCCTCAGTCACTGCTCTGTTTTAAGCTAACTTTAAACTAGAGCAAGTATTAGCTAACATGGTAGTTTGGGGCAGCTTGTCTCAGCCATTTTGAGGTTTGTTTGTTGTCACATGTGCAAAGAATGGGGCTGGGCCAATGAAAAATGCACCTCTGGCAACTCTGTTTACTTATGCCAGAATTGTTCTTCCGATGATGGTTAGTCTTAAGAGTGAGGAAATTAGTTTGCTAGGTTTTGTTTCATTGTTTAAAAAATGATTTTACAGTTGCTGGAACTACACTATGCCCACATGTCACCACTGGTTTAAGTTTCATCCATCCATCCATCGCTTTTCTTTTTTTTTCTTCTTTTTTTTTATTCAATTTAATCTCAAATTTCCAATATAAGGAAAGCAAATCAGGCATTTGAGACTGAGAGCTTTGACCTATATGCAAGCAGTTACTAAGGACTTTTATCTATTTCAACGACTCAAACGACTATTGTTAATTTTCAAGATCAATGACAAACAATTTCTCTGGCTGGAAAAGCAAACAAACAAAACAAACAGGAGAACAAGGATAATTTTGTCCTTGTTTTTTTTTAGTTGCAAAATCCAATGTGACATCTTACCCAATATATAGTGTGACAACTTACCCATTCGTGGGGCAACATGTCACCTGTTCGCTCCGTATATTTGATGGGCGGCTTATAACTGCACTGACACACAGTACAAATATGACATGAATACAAAAAATATACCAAAGACGTTGGTCTTTCCTCTGGTATACGTTTTGTTTATATATGATGTATTGACTCCAAGAAGTATATAAAAGTATAAAAAGTGCGCCAGTCTCCCTAAACACCCGGACTGAAACAAAATCAAATAAAACGATTAACGGCTGAGAAAAACGTCTGTGTGAAAATGCTTGCTCACTTTTAAAATCAGAATCTAATTTACAGGTGAAAAAAATCATACAAGTAGCACTTATCAACCACATGGTGTAAAAGCTCTCTTGTAAAAGCATTAAGTGTAGTTTAACTCTTCAAACCTTCGTAAAAAATGCACTTTTATACCAAACAATTAACACAAGCCATCATATTAGCAACCACACAATGCTGCTTTGCACCACCAATGGGAAGAATTTTAAAAAAACAACATATCTGTCAACTGTTCCCAAGGCCTTTGTCAGTTTGAGGTCCCATCAAAACAAACTAATAACACGCGATTTTTGACTACTTCCAATATTACAGTGTTGTCTTATGCATTACACACGCCGCCAGCACCCCAAACACGGAAGTCAAGTCACCTTTGAGAGGCTATCATGAACTAAATGTAGATAACCTAGTGTATCCTCCCTACGTCTGTGGCTTTCATATTAACGGATGAAGTTCGACGACTATTGCAGCACTTGCTTAACAATGTGACGTAAAACTGGCGACCAAAAAAAGCAGGTTGACGGCCGCCCGCAACGCATCTGCGTTAACATAATGGCGGCTAAGTTTAGCCTGATGACTAATGAGAAAGCTACAAGTGTCCACATTGCGGGCGGGTTGGTGGGGTCCTACTGCCTGCTATGACGGCAGGTGTCCATTTTAGGGTGACAAAGCCGTTTGTGAGTCAGCTGTAGCACAACAGTTGGAAGTTGGACTGTAGGGGAGAAACGTTAGCATGAATATGAATATTCCTTAGTTAACAAGCGGATCACTCGGGAGTTGTGTGCGCGCGCATGCAGAACATTTGTTTCTCTGTATTTGTGCGGACTGCAGTCATGACTTTTGTAGCCACCAGATGGCGTCAATGACACCCACGTAAATTCAAGAGAAAAAACAACACAGGTCACCAATGAATTCAACCAAACATCAAGATTCCACCAGATGGCGTTAAAGTCAAACTTTTCAAGTGTAAATGCTTTGAAAACCAGGTTCAAAACTATGTGTTCTTTTTGTAAACTACTTTTATTTCATTATTTTGCTTTTAAATGTCTTATTCTGTTTTTCTTCTTTGCTGTTAAATAACCTTTATTTCAACTTCAATAGACAAAATAGTCCAAAATGGCGACCAGCTTCAGCTCTTCAGCCGACCCTAAACCGATCTTCCACCCAATAACCTGCTTCAAATCCACAGCTACCCAGCGAGTGCTTTTAGGAACAACCCAGCAAATCTAATTTGGAATTTTTACTCCGTTCTTCGATCAGGAAAATCTGTAGCCCCACTTAAGCTCCTCCAGCATTTTATTTGATATTAAAACGTATCTTTAGAAATGATTTTCTCAGCTCCCCCTTAACCCATGGAGAGAACAAAAGCTGCATGGAGCCGTTGTCTTTCTTTAAAAAAGAAAAGAAAAAAGAAAAAGACTACTGCAGGACTGTTAATTGCTCTTGGGGGTGCATAAAGGTCGGGGGGCACATCTCTTCTAGTTCTTTCATGTCGCGCACGCGCGCGCATGCAAAATAAGGCGAGGAAAGCGGCGAGAATTCAGCATCACGTCCACTCCCACGCCGACAGGATGGCGCTTTTCACTCTTGACGATTATGTAACGTCCCGACTCCCGAGGGTGAGCTGCCGCCCACTTGGGCTTGCTTGCACCTGATTTCGTTGCGCGACCTCTCGGCCCGTGAAGCCCCCCAAAGTCCCAACTCAACAACACTGACTTTGTAACTGTTCGTTAAAATGACGTCATCATTGTTCAAGTTGACGCGCTTCGGCAAAGTTGACAGCAACAGTGAGCGGCGCACGTTGCGGGGGGTCACGCGCGAGCCCGCGATCAGGTGACTTACCTTGTGCGCCCTCCCCGGACGGGTGCGCGTCCCGGCAGCTGGCGAAGAGCGAGCTCGTCACTCCTCTTCCTCAGCGAGGAAGAGCACCCTCGTTCATCGACGGCGACAAGGCGGAGGAGGAGACTGAGCGCATCTCCAGCGGTCCCGTCGGTCGTCAGCCTGTGCGCGCGCGCGCCCGCGCTAAACTTGCACCGAGTCGAGGCGACTCCCGAAAGCCCGACTCCATCCCAGGCGTGACCATGGGAACGCCGTTCGGCACGTCACTCCGCCGGAACTGGACTTTGACGCACGTCAGCGGGCTATTTGTGTCCCAAAGCTTGCAGGTGCAGGGGCGGGGGTTGTGATTCCTCTACTTGTCCACAGGGGCGCGCCCACTAAGTTTATTCCGCGACTGCGAGTGAAACTTTGTTGCCAATCAGCCGCCAAATGAGACTCACACTCTGTGACGCTCATTTAGCGGCTGAAAATGGAGACTCAACGTCTCTTCGGCAAATGGGTTCAAAAGTTGTGGTTAAAAGAGCTCCACATAAAAATGACTAGGATGGTTGCCGTACCGCGTATCCCCAGCAGACGGCGCAGTCCCTGGATGGTTTTATACATTTGGTTTGTCTTCGTTTGTTTTATCGAGATTTAAAAAAAGGGTTCAAACAACAACACGGCACATCATGAAAGCTCATCTTTCATAAGGTCATCTTATAGCTAATAATATAAAATGTTATTTGATAAAAAAAAATAATATTCAAATAAATACCAATTATGTTAATTATGCAAAGTTTGCACCAGATTCTGAGTCAGACCTTGGTGAAGGGAGAGAAGCGCTTCATGATCAGGTTTTCCAGCGATGCTTCAGCGCCCCCTTGTGGACTTGACCATCAAGAACATTTTACATAAGAATGCAAAATACCTTGTCGAGGTGATACAGACAAGACAAATGTAGAAAGAACAAGTTACAATATGATATAAATAGCTAAATATATATACAAATTAGACATGATATAGATAGCATAGTATAGTATGGATCAGTCAAAAATAGTTGCTATTTTAATACATTTTTGAAAGTACAAGATACACATCACATTGATTAGGATAACCATCAAAACCTCATTTTTAATTCATGCCGATACATTTTAACATTTCCGGGCTCTCATTTCCGGATACCCCGAGCAAAACAGTAAACAATTGTATGTCGACATCACAGTTTTATTCATCTACACACACACACACACACACACACATAAAAAAAATAAAAATTATTAGTACATAGTTGAACGACCGCGTGAGCTATTTCCGCGTGAGCTATTTCTCCTCAGCAGATTCGACACATTACACACATATAGTTAATGTAGACATATTCCTACAGATAGTCTCCAAAATGAGACGATATTGAAAAAACTGTTATCAGCATCAACCCCCCCCCCCCCTTTTTTTTTTTTTTTTTTTTAACTACAGGGGAACCGGTGGGCGGTGGCCAACCGATCGGATATGGCGTTTCGTCACTTCTCGTCTGTTCTGTGGCGGGCGGCTTCAAAATCAATTTGACAACAAAGCACAAGGATCATCCTTCAAAACTTTTTTTTCTCTCTCTCTCTTCGTTGACTCATCTAATCTCAACGTTTTAACGCAATCGAGCTCGCTTTTTCGATTATCTTGCGTTCAATGGCTCGACCAGCGAGGTTTGTGCTAAATGTATGCAGTTATTGTACTACCTTGTCTGAACTACTCACCGTGAGACTTTTTCTTACTCACAGGAAGACCAAGAGCGTCAATTACTGCGAGTACAGGGATATTGACGATGACGGTGGGTGAAATTGTGAAAATGTCTTCTTGTTCAAGGAACATGGTGTATGTTCGTCCCGAGCCACCACGTATGCTAATCAGCTAGCTCGACGTTCTATCATCTGCATTCTGCACACACGCTAAAACGGTCAAAGGCTAAAATGAAAAAAAAAAATAATGACTGTAAAGCTCTGTGTTAAATCTGGCAGAGATAAATTTGTACAGTGCAATAATTTTATGTACTATACTGTATGTGCATTAGTGATGTCTCCTTGTGGACAGAATGTGTAATGCAGTTAAATAGTGTTGGGGAGTCACTATATCGTTCTAAATCTTTATTAAGCCACGACACATTTCACATCATAAACATGTCACGGTACTTCAGAAAAACGTATGCATACTGAAAACACGATCTAGTGTGAAATATGTGCCAGTTTAGTTAAGCATTAAGGTATTCTGTTGTATGAATGGCAACAGAGGTAGAAATATATTCATACAGTAAAAAAGAAAAAAAAAAAAAGAATTATCTTTGTGAGTAACCATTTTCATAGACGTTTGACATTAAAAAAAAAAAAAAAAAATGTGGCGAAAAAGTTGATAGGCACATTCCTGACCTTGGCACCAGCTAGTCACATTTATGCTGTCAATGCATTGTTAGGTGCATCCAGAAATTTTATCTGAAAGACGTCATTTTGTCAATAGTACAAATCAACTCTATTCTTGATGGCAGATGAAGACTTTGCCTGCGTGAAGCCCCCACCTGGCAAGAAAGTCAAACAGCAGGAGCATCGGAACACATCAAGCCAAGAGGCGACTCAGGAGAGCCACAAAAGCAGGTAAAGCAGGAGACAAAATGGATGACAAGTGCAACCGTTCTAGTTTTATGACTTCAAAATGTCTTCCAGAAAAGCTCTAGATGAAAAGCTGCTGACTAGGGATCTGGAGGCGGCAATTACGCTCTCCTTGCTCAATCACAGTAACACAGCGCCTCCTGCTGGTCAAGGTAGGATCAAGTGTTGTATGACTATGAAAAGCCTTTTAAAAAAACAAAACAAAACAAAAAACGTTATATATTCTAGCTGATGAGAACACAGACCCCACTTCTCTGCCTCGCTCCAATTGCAGTGTTGACGCATCACTTTTGGGTAAAAATGTTTTTAAAAATATATACAGTATTTATCAAGCAACATCACTCAATTACATTTTTCTTTAGGCTTGGATGAAATCTCCAAAGAGAATCAAAGGAAACTTCCTCACGACGATGACGACTATGTGCCTAAACTGACGCCAGGTAGCCCCTCCAAGCATCCTTTCCGGAGGGATTCATGCGTCTTAACATGGCCGCCGTTTCAGATTCGGACAGCGAGGAGGCCTTCAGTGAGGACGAGGAGTTCACGGTGAACAAGAACAGCCAGAAAAAAAAGGAAAGCGACCAGGGCAAGCCTCACAAGCGTCCCCGCTGCAAAAAAGATAGACAGCCGCCCAAGTTGGAAGCGCAGCCCAGGAGAGGTGCAATTTGATTTCAGTTTGTTTTACAGGATTGCTGACAACTATAAGGTTTATAATGTCCTATCGATGTCAAAAAAATTGAGGCCAACTTAAAGCATGATTTTTGACTAAATTTGAAATCCTCAACTCACTTCAACACATTTGACAGCGAATAAGAGGACAAGTTCTAAAAAATAACTAAATAAAATCAGCAAATGCTGAACTGCAAGTGTGCGGTAATAGAAATTCGACAGGACCCCTTGGAAACAGGCTCATTTTAGCACGTTTAGCATCTTTTTTTTTGTCTTGTCTTGTCTTGTCTTTCAGCATTTATTTTTTGTTAAAAAAACAAACAAACAAAACTTGTCATTTAAACATGTGCAGCATCTCCTACGCCCACTCCAAAAAGCCCCCCAGCGCTTAAACCTGCCGTGTGCAAACTGCCAGTCTCAGTCAGTCCAATAGGAGGCAGGATTCCCAAATGGAACCCACCAGGTAATTATGTTTACTCCAAACAAAAATGTCATCTAAAGGGGGAAAAAAAAAAAAAGTGTTCTAAATTTTCTTCTTCACTTAGGTCAAATTGGAAAAAGTCCGCCTTCATCTCAGATTCCCACCGCCAGGTCTCCTGGTCAGGGCCTTCGCCTGGGTCTGTCCCGACGAGTGCGAGTTAAGCCGCTGCACCCCAGCAGCACCACCTACTGACCACAGGAGGAATTACAACTTTCATTTTTTAACACACATGTAAATATTATGAAATCAACAATATTATTTTCCATTTTAGTTGTATGTGTAAATTAAGTCAAAATAAAAGTCAAGTTTCCGAACCGTTACTCAACCACTACCGAAGACGACATGAGAAGGAAGAAGTAAATCTAGCAAAACAGCTGGCCTGGATTAATGGCGCCCTCTGGTGGTCACTGATATCATTCCAATACCTTGCTATTTAACTGTTTCTAATTATTCAGGCAACAACAGACCCGACTCAGCTCAGCCAAAGCGCGGTGCTGATAATAAGGTCCATCATGTGTTCAAAAAAGGTTCCGTTGGGTTCTCACGAGTGAGCCGAAATAAAAGCGTCCCATTTCCTTTGCCAAATGGCCTGTCCCGTGTCCTTAAGCGTCTCCGGCAGCGAGCTGTACCTGCAGCGCCACAAGGAAGCCGAAATTAGCCGACTGCGCGGTAATCCGACCGGCTGCGATCATGCATGCATGTGTGCATCACCTGAGGGAGTTGAGCGCCAATTCCTTCAGCGTGCCCACGTTGGCGTTCAGGCCGCCGATACCCACGAAGGCCTGGTAGAAGTCGTAGGACAAGCCCGATGTGCCGAACATGGACGGGTCGTCCGAGCTGATCACCATCGGGTGGCCCTCCGACATCAGCACCGTCGCCGGGTGGTTGCGCAGGTCCGAGACTAGCTTCAGAACCTGCTGGATGCAAATTTTAGTTAATTTATTTTTTGCCACAAAATTTAATTTACTAAATTTAAGTTGAGTTGTAAAAAAAATAGACAATTGGTGATTTAAAAAAAATAAATAAAAAATGGTGACGATACTGCCCTCTTGTGGAGAAAGTGGTATTTGCGACTGTTTTTCAACCATGTGCTAAGCCTTGAGTGTATATTGGTTCCAGAAATATTTGGATTTTGAGGAGTGTTAGCACTAGGTTATTGAATTGGATGTTTAAATTGTGCTTCAAGTACTAATGTGACATAAGTTACTAGGCGCTTGTTAGCGTAGCATTTCGATGGTAGCGGCGTCGCGCCCATGTAAATTAGCATAATGCTAACAGCTCAAAACGATCCCGTTTGTTAGGGTTTGCAGCCAATTTTAGTCAATGATTCAAACCTATACTGTTTCAAACTTTAAATAACATGGTTGTAATGTCCCACTATGTTTTGTATGTTACAGTTTCATCCAGTAAATTACCAAAAACAGCAAGAGGCTTCCTGGTCTTTATTGGAAAAGCTGTTAGCTATCTGTACAGCTAGTTCCTACTAGTTTAGACAGAATAGTGACAAAAAACACAAAATCTCAAATCACTAAATCAGTTGTTTAATTTTAAATTTATCTAAAAATGAGAAAAAAAAAATCCACACACAAAATCCATGGCAACAAATCTCATTTAAAATTTTACCTTAAAAACAACAAGAAAAAGGAAAGCTGGCGTAACTTGACCTGGTTTGAGATGGGACACACCTCCACCGCCACCTTCCTCAGCCTGGAGATCTCCCTGGCGAGCGGGTGGTGCGCCAGGGCGTAGCCGTGCCCGATGCGGCTGGTGTTGAACAGCAGGGCGTCCAGAATGTTCTGATCCGCCTCCGTGCCCTCCTTGTCTGCCGAGTGTCACGTGTATTAGCAGCATTTTGTTCAGCGTTACATTTGAGTTGGCTGAAACGATCTCAACCAACCTACCCGTCTCTCCCGCGTGAAAGAAGTAAGGCAGGTTGAGGCCCAGCTTGGCCGGCAGAGCGAGAGCGTCCCGGAAGTACCAAAGCGGCCTGCCGCTGTCCTCCCTGCCCACCTGCCAAACGAGACAAGAGCTACCCACTGCGTCGCGTCTCCACGTCGTAAAACCTCAACTGCTACCAGGTCAAATCCCGCCACCACATCGGGGAAATTCCTCCGCAGCGCCACGGCCTCCTGCACGGCCGCCTTCACCTCGGATGCGCTCCAAGCCCTGGAAGTGGTTGACGGTTTGAGTGGTGATAAATATGAGAAGTCCTTCAAGTAGGCGCGTACCTGTGCACGGTTACGATTAGCCGAGCGTCCAGGAAGTCCGGATGATCAGCCATAAACTTCCTGGTAACGTCTTGAAAAGTATTCAGCCACCATATCTTGTCGTGGATGGTCCCATCCAGCTCATATGTCTGAAATGAGAAACGACAAAGCACTGTAAAGCTGGACTGAGTATTCACACAATGCATACTGGCATATTTTTGATGATGTTGGTAATAATTACTGAACAATACATTTGTGATCGGTGCTTCGGAATGATATCACATACAATTCAAACGATTGTATGTTTTTGCATCATATCTGACAGTCTTGTAACCAAAAAGCCTCCACACGACGAAGGTAGCTCACTTTTCCGACAGAACTGGCTGCCGCTCACAGCCTCACGCGCCGACATTTTTATGCAGCAGCGAACGACGTCATGCACATCCAAATGGTCACCACGTCAATTTTGCAATATTTCACATTTTTATCAACCAAAAAAATACACCGGTAATAACGTAGAAGGTATGATATGGAACACCCATAATACAACACAACCCTCCGTGTGCTTGTTTCTCGGCATTAAGAGAATATTTTTTGTGCAAAATATTAGACAAGGCAAGAAACAAATTAGCGCTTGTCTCAGCATTTAACAAAGCAAATGTTTTGAACTGTGTTAATGCTCGTCTCAGCATCCACAGCAAGAGTATCTTTGGGCGCATTTTGCATTATGCAAAATGGCACGATGTGTATATTGTAAAGACTTGTCTCGCTTCATTGAACAGAATACATTTTTGACAGCAAAATTGCGAGAAAAATTGACTCTCAGTACTCAGAATATTTTTGGTGACCAACGGCAGGGCACACATTAGTATAAATGTCTCAGCATTTAACAAACACTTTGACAAAGAATTGTGTGACTGCTTATCTCTCAGTAGTAAATACTTTTGCTGCAATATGGCATTACGCAACAATCCGCATCAGCGGGAACGTTTGTCTCTCAGCAATCACCAAAAGAAATGCTTTATCAAAGGCGGAATTGTGTGAATGCTTGTCTTTCAGCTTCCGCAAGCAGAACATTTTTGGCAACCCAACGGTATTACACGACACACTTTATTAAACGACGAATGCCGAGACAAGACAAAGACAAACCCTGGACAGGCCACTGCGCAGCTCCAGATACATGACGTTGTCTCGGTACAACTCGTGCAGGCCCTGCAGGAGGTAATCCCTCAGTACGGGGGCGTGGCTAACAAGCCCGGCACTGGCAATGAAGGCTTTTTCAAACTTGTCCCACACGGCGTCCTGGTCCGGGTACTCGCCGTCCGGGTCGTCGGTGACCAGCGTGAGATACTGCATCAAGCTTGAAAGCGACGGAAGATCAGTCAACCGCTCGACGTGCGCGAGCGGGTTGGCGGCGGCGGTACCTGGCGTCGAAGGCGTCCGTGTCGCCCACCTTGGCTCGGAGTGTGCTGAGAAGCTGCCAGTAGAAGCAGTCCCAGCGCGGGTACGGCTGCTGCTGAGAGAAGACGAAGCGCACCGAGCTGTCCCACGTGAAGCAGATGTAGCAGTGCGGCCGGTACGTCACGTTCTTCACCAGCCACTCGGCGCTCACCAGGGACGAGCTGTGGATGTGCAGGGCGCCGCCTGCGGGTGACAATGCTCGACTCTCAGCAACCATAACAGTCAGTTAATTGGCCTATTACTGCAAACATTAGAGTGAAATGCTTATCTCACTTTATTGTGGCAGTACATTTTTACCAGCATCTAAGTCAATGCTCATCTCTCAGCATTGCACGGTCACCTTTGGGCATGTCCTGCAGCAGCTTAAAGACGGGACTTTCACGTATGAGGCTCCTGGCCTTGAAGAAGTGGACGGCAGGTGGGAAGGGATCTGCCGCCATCTCGCGCTCCTTCAGCCGTCGAAGTTCGTCATCTAATCGCCGTTCGGCTGCCGTGAGGGTTACAGCGCCACCCGTCTGCCTGGAGGCCTCCTGGCGCATCAGCAGGTCCCGTTGGCTCGGGTCGGGCATCCCTGCCGCCGACGACAACCACAGGACTGTCACCAACGTCAAGGGGAGGGTGGCAGCCATGCCCTTAGGTGCCACTGGGGGGCGATGATCACTACTAGATACAAGAGTCAGAAGGCAAAATACATTTTTGTGGTTGTAGTTTGCAAATGTGGCCACAACTACAGTGAGCTCGTTTTATATTAGTAGATGCTTATCGTGGCAACCATATTGTTACAGAAACAGCAGTCGAAACCACATCATTTATTTATTTTTTTTGCATTGCGTCATTTTAATAGTTTGTGCATAACTTTTTTTTTGAAGATTAAAAAAAAAACATTGGAGTTTTTCATCAAAACTATGTTTGTAATGTAAACATTACATATTGTGTACAGTATTTCATTATTTTTATTGACACAAATTAAAAGATGTTGATTATGCTCTTTACTCCAATACACAGTTCATTAAGTATTTTTTGTAGTTTTGTTTTCAAATCTGTTTTATTTTTAATGAAGGCAAACTAAATATACTTTGTTTTGCATCTCTTTACTATATAATTTTTTTTCTTTTAACTAATCCAACAAAAAAAAAAACGATATTTAATTAAAAAAAAATCAATAAAAAAACGATTAAAAAAAAACTTGATAAACAAAAAATAATAATTTTGCTTTCTTTGCTTAAAAATGCACTTTGAACATTTTCTTTTCAGAAAAATAAATAAAAAGCATATTTGCTAATATATAGATTTACTTTGATATATCTTAATACATGACATTGGTTTGGTTTACAGTTTCCCTACTCCAACGCACCTGTTCCAATCAACTTGCTGGTGAGCTTTAGCAATGTTGGAGAAGAAAAACATCCAAAACCTGCAGGACTCCGGCCCTCTAGGACTGCTTCAAAGGAAACGAGTGCTTCGGACAAACATTTTATTATTCCATGGGATTGAAATAAGACTAAAAGATAGTGGTTCTTAAAGTGCTCTATCGAGTTGAGTTGAATGGGAGACAGCGTCCTAACTGCATGAGTTGCAATTCTAGCCCCAGAACATTTAGCTTTCTATTTCTCTCAACTTCCTCAAGCTGCATGGAGATGGGGAATTCAACACCACACTTTCTGAATTTAAAGTGAAGTGAGACACATTCGGTGAAGTTACTTTTTCTATTCATTTTGTTCACCAGTAAACCCGAGACAGTACTTCCAAGCACAACCACATTACTTTATAACCTCTATTTTATTGCATACAGTAAATTCTGCTAACAGTTTTAATGTATGTTCTAATCTTAAGTGCAAACATTTGAAGTAAACACAATGAGGAACCTGTTGAAAAGCTTATAACATTACTGTGCAAACTAAAGGCAACGACAGCCAAGCGTGGCTAAAATGCAGCTTTTAAAAAGTCAAAGTACTTACAAGAAGCGATGCGTCCACTCCGTCGTCTTCCCCAAAGACTGCGCCTTGTGCTGTCCCTGCCTAACAAGTCAGCAAAACACTGGCACAACCGGATAATTGAGGCATTTTTGTCTGACAAATAGCATGTGATTAACTAACGAGCCTAGCATGAATGAACAGTGTGGTGGGGGTGGGGGGTTGTGCGTGCGTGTGCGCGCGCCGTGAGGACACAGTGTGTAGCGATCACCATTCATATATTTTTATTATCATATTGTACATTTACAGCACGATATCTTCAAACAATTTAGACGGGAATGCTAATATACAGACAGTGTATCCTCTCTGGTGGAATAATAAATTAACTCTTTAAACATTCTAACTTACTTCATGGCGGTCGCAATCCAGCAAGTAACCACATCCCGTTGTCACATGATGTGTAATAGCGGGTGCTGGCCCTTCATGCACAGAGGAATACGTCAACAACACATCACACACAATAATGGTGACAAAGCAGCCCCTTTTCGCAGAAATGTAACACAAAACAAGAGAAAATGAAAACAATACAGAGACAAGGGGGCGGGGCTTCTCAGTCCATGAATTTGCGGTTGGGGTTGGCGCCGAAAAGGGCCACTCGGATGTCGGGCATCATCTGCGCACACGCAAGGCAAGTACATGACGTCAATTGGACAAAAGACGGGTTGTTTGGGAAAATGATTAATATCACATGATTCTGAGACAAAGCCAGAATAAAAAAAATATTTTTTTGATTAGAACAACAGTCCTACAATTTTTTTTTCTTTAATTAAAAAAAAATGAACACAGGACATTTTTGTTGTCTGTTACTTTTCAATGTGAAACAACCTTTTTTGGGTATAATGCATTAAAAAATATGCACAAAAATTATTTTTTTTTTATAAACGTTTACATGTATTTGTTTTAACTTTATTTATATTGTATTTTTTTCTATGCTAAAAAAGTTTGAGTATGTATATATATATATATATATATATATATATATATATATATATATATATATATATATATACACACATACATACATATATGAAATTTACTTTCATCAAGCTTGAGTTCATGTGAAAGGCTCATTGTTCAACTGTAAATTCTGTTTAGTGTCTGCGTGCAGTCAGAAGGGCAGCAGGCTATTTTCTTTTGTTTTTTTGTCAGTGTTTGCCCTGTTTGGTGAAAGTAACTACGCACTTGTTGTAATTGGATCAAGACTCATTCTATTGATTAATTCTCGAACCTCAATTGAACCAGCAACGTTGCCAAAAAAAAGAACAGTAAGAACATTCATAGATCGAGCTACAGGGCACAAGGAAAGCTGTTCGAAGTAGGAGAGCTTAAATTGAAGTACATAAACTACAATACATTGTTGATGTATTTATTGATTGCGAGCATGAAGCAATGTGTTGTTACCTGCTGAGCCAAGAGCTCCAGTCTGCTCTCCAGGGTGTTGGCCACTTTGATTTTGCCGTCTCCGTTGTACAGTTCAATGCCTCCGGAGCTGTCAAAGCGCTCAGTTTGTTATTTGCGTTTCTGTGGGAAGCCCTGACAAGAGTAACTCACACGTCCGGAGCCAGGAAGTTGTCCTGGTCGATGCGGACCTCCAGGTTATTCTTCACCGCTGCCTTGTAGATGGGCAGGTTCCTCTGAATGGATGCCTGCAAGAGAAGTGACATGAAGATGCCAAATAGATTTCGGACGAGAATGAACGGACTCACCTGCACCAACTGGACGTCTTGCTTACGACATCGAATGGTGACTTTGGGCTCCAGCAGCTGATAAAAACCCTGATGAACGAAAGAAACTACTTTAAGGAAGTGCAGTTTGTACACGCATTATTCATATGTTGGATGTTTGCCTTTCAAGGGCGTGAGTGACATCAGGAGCTGGCGTTTGAGTAGCTCCTTATGAGTGCATCAGCGACTGTGGCTCTCCTTGCCCCCATGAGAGGGCATTAACTCTTTTACTGCCACACGTTATCAAAAAAAATAAAAATAAAAAATTAATATGACAAAGGCTTTGATCATTTACATCATCTTTGAAAACGTTCTATTTAATCAAATTTCTAAAAATTTCATACACATTGAGACCATTGAAAAGAGATACAATGATGCCATCTGCTGGCCATAGACAGTGAGTGTTTTTGATTCCACAACTCATTGACCAGGGAGCGCGCGCTGCACTTAGACGGTGAAGTGCCCATTGATTAAAAAAAAAAAAAAAAAACTATCATCATTTAACGATAGTGACAGCACTACTGAAAAATTAACATGAATTGAGTAGTGCTATTTTAACCTGCCAATCCAATTGTATACCTCAAATTAATGTCTATGATACACAAGATTACAACAATTTGATTTGAAAAAAAGGATTACAAAAAAATTGGCTGTTTCGTCCATCAGAAAGCGAGCTAATTTTACTCTCTTATTCGTCGACACCCACTTTACTCACCAAGGCCTCAGTCAAACAGAGGGTGGGGACCCCAAGTGGACAAAATAATAGCTGCCCCATCACTTGCACTTTACTCCCAAATTTGTTTTCATCCAATTAATATAATAATATTATCAATTTGAATAATTGTGTGCGCGTAATTTCGCTGCACACTGACTGCGATGCACGTGAGGACCTTATATTTTGAAATTAAATTAAGACGTTATTGTGTAAGATAATCGTGTTAAGGCTATTATTGAGACTTTTAAGAGAGCTCACTGACCTGCAGGATCAAGCCATCGATCAGCGCAGAGTACCGGGCCGGGTCTCGCGCCACGTTGGCGAGCCGCTGACGGGCCTCGTTGAGCATGTCCTGAAAAGGAAGATCCGCCCACCCCGTCCACATCCAATTAAAAAAACAATTCAGCGTCATCGACGAGCACGTGACTTACCGAGATCATGTCGTCCCGGGCCTTGAGGACCTTGAGGCGGGCCTGGTTCATCAGATTTGACATTTGGCTGTTAAGTGGACAAATGACACACACGTTGGCTCGCTTTAACGCCTTAAGTGGCAGATGGAGCCAACAGGTCACACGGGCGGCTATTGTGCCACATGCAACAACTAAACGCAATCACGGGAAAAGTTAGACACGTCAACTGCGAGCACTGCTCACATTTTCTTCTGCTGCTCGATCTGTTTCTCCTTCTTCTCGTAGTACTCCATGATCTTCAGACGCTGCGTTTGCACCAGGCGGCCCTTCTCGATGTTGAACTCCTCCTCAGCCTGTAGGTGGAGAAAAATGACACGTTTAGAGCTTCAGAAAAGAAAATAGAAAGTTCAAATGAAAAATTCCACATTTGTGAACACACTGAATATTTTGCATGTGCATAGTATGGCTATAAAAAAAAAGAATTCACTTAATCGGGTTATGTATATGAGAATATATAGCAGTTAGTGTATATGTAAATAGGTTTATATGCAGGTCTGTACATTAAGTTTAGATATATGCATATCTCTTTGGTTTAAAAAGATATGTAGATGTTGTTTTACATTTATAATGTTTTGTTTACATGTTTCTTG